>NC_046184.1:70340843-70640843 GCF_011004875.1 Balearica regulorum gibbericeps
TCCACCAGCAGAGTCGGGCAAAAAGCATGAAACGGGTGCTGGGAGAATGAACAGAATTGCAGGAAGAATGAATTATTAAGTCAGCAAACTTTTAACACCTTGTTTTAAATTGGCTGGCAAGGCTTGTATAGTTCAAGGGATGATTAATCTAGCAGACTCTGTATGCAAAGCAGAGGTTTTGGGTTCCCCCCACTTCCCTTTTGTTCCCACCCCAATGCGAGACCTGACCCCGCTGCTTGCCAGCCTTTGCTTTGAGCAGCATCATGATGATGGGTTAATCTTCCATTCCCTCCTAAGGCTTTTCCTTCTCCTTCCCCACGTGTTTTTTTTCCTTTAACCCAGATCAGTTTAATGGTTGGGTTCAGACCAGAGCGGTCTGCCTTGGCAGACCTGTGGGCTGGAGGGGGTGGGCGACGCTGGGAGGAGGGCAGCAAGGAGCAGTGGTGCCGCAGGAACGCCCCGATCACAGCGCCTTGGCCTTGGAGCTTCTCCACTGGCTGCTTTGTGCAAGATGGCACTGTCACAGCTTTTCCTTTGGTGCTGGCTAGAGCCGTGCCAGGAAAGCAGCCCCTTTTTGTCCCCCTCCTGTACCCTCCACCTGCTTGTTCCTGCCTACACCCCCAGGACATCCTGTTCCTGTGCCTTCATTTGTGTTGCTGCAGAGAGAGAGAGAGACTGGGGGAAGAGTTTCAAGTTGGAAATAACCACTCCGAGTGATACAATGTGATGTGTGAGTGCTGTGCCTCCAGGCCATGGCATGGTCTCTCCTTGCTTCTTATCATCATTGCTGGTATAATTGTAATTTGTGGCACAAGAGAAAGGGCCTCCTTATAGCCAACTTCTGTTCTTCTCCAAGTTGCTGAATAATATGTCCCTAGAGTTATGACCTGGCTCAAACTTCAAAAGTCTTATAAGCGTGTGGAGCCCACTAACTGAACATTTCATCAGAGAAGAATATCGGGATTGTTTACAGGAGCGTCTGGCTTTATCTTAGATTTATTTTACCCTGAAACGTCAAATACATCCAATAACTGACTATTTAGAGAGGCAACTCATCATCTTTCCCACTGCCATGCGACTTAAAGTTTCTCCTCTCCAAGTAGACGTCTCGGTGCAGAAGGGATGCCATATGGGGAGAAGGAAGAATAAGAGGTTTTCCTGGGTCTGACGATGGTGAGAGCAGTGGGAGGGCAGCTGGATCACGGTTCCTGAGGAGCTTCCGTCTGGGGTAGATCAATGCAAATGAATAACGACTAGGACCCCTGAAACATCAGGAGACAAAGAGACTGTCTCTTCTCTCTCTCCAAGCCACTGAAAACATAAAGTCCACAGCTCCTTCTTGCCTCAGCCCCTTTTCAAGCATTGGAACAGGCTGCCCGGCGAGGTGGTGGAGTCCCTGTCCCTGGAGGCATTCAAAAAACGTGCAGACGTGGCACTTTGGGACATGGTTTAGTAGGCATGGTGGTGTTGGGTGGATGGTTGGACTTGATGATCTTAGAAGTCTTTTCTAACCTTAATGATTCTATGATTCTAGGAAACCCCTCTCCTTCCTCCTGCCTGGCAGTACTGCAACACAGAGGTGGTGAGAGCAGCTATGTTCTCTGCATAAAATGCAGCAGCCTAGAACGCAAGGGAATCGGGGCCACTGCAGAAACACTGAAATTAGTTTGCAAATATGTCAGTTCATGCATTTTTTAACAGGTGTCAGAAAGGGTGGCTGCCGTTTCAAAAGGCATTTAATTGGCATTCCAGTTTGTCTTTTTTTTTTAATTGCACAAAAATGCAGTGAGAAGGAAAATTGTGAGTGGGAGATTAAATAGGACAGTCTGTCTGCAATAAAATGGAGTTTCCTTAATTAAATCTGCTCAGAAGTTGCTAAAATTTTGTCATTTGCTTTATCTCACCATTTAGTTTCTGGAAAGAAGGGAGAAAGTGGGTATGGTCACATAAAAAAATAATTTATTAGTATCACCTTCAGTAGATGTCTAACAGGCTGATGTTACAATAGAGCTCCTGGCAGAGAAGTGGTTGACTGACAAAGGCTTTAAGTTTGCTTAGAACTTTTGCACAGTAAATTCAGGAATTCTTTGAATGCTCAGCATCTGCATGTGTCATATCTGAATCCATGTGCTGACTTCTGAAATGCACTTGCTATTCAACAGCATGAAGCAAGACTGCAAAAATTAAAGCACGTGAACCTAATCCCTGGCTATTATAATGATATATTCTCTACTGTTTGCAAGGGAAATCCATAGATAACGTGACTCACCAATTCACAAAGTACACCTGGACTTCTAGAGAGACAAATTTATGATGGTACCCAAATTAATACAGCTAGCTATGCTATAGTGTTAATGCCTACAGTCCACGTGTGTCTTAATGCCTAATTTTTAATCAGTGAAGTCCTGTTAGTTACCTCTATTATGAGTTCCTGCCCATGTTTCATCTGAAAACCTCTACATGGTTTTTAATCAATTTTGTGATTCATATACTTTCATTCAAAATTTGCTTTCTGCAAAATATTTTCTTGCGTTGACTAAAAATCATTATTCTGCAAGCCACTTTCTCAGAAATTTTAGGTATTTGCTGAAATACAAAATAGCTACAGTGACATTTAAAGCACTTTTTTCCTAAACTAAATACCCCCTGGGAAAAACTGTAAGATATTTATCCTCCTGAAACTCACCCATTAGTATGGTGAGCGGTCATCTCAATTTCTTTCTATTAAAAGTTTGACAGTAGCTACAGCAAAGGAATCGTTAATGACTCATTATTTGTATTATGGAAGTACCCAACACACAGGACCCTGTGGAAAAATATGTACTGAGAACTGGCCTTTTCTTGGGACGATAAATAGAGAAGGTAAGCACAGAGAAACACAAAGCAGCATAGCTCTGAGCAGACAGCAACGAGCTAGATTTAAACCTTTCCTTTCAGTCGAGTTGTTGTAACACTTAGTTTGTATTGCATGCATCTCCTTAGCTTCTTGCAGAGGATGTTGGTTGGACAGAATATAGATATATAAATTGAAATCTGGCTGAGATTTTGCTCTGGGCACGCAGCTGGCTACGGAAAGTTGCACGCTTTTCAGCCACCGGCACGTTCTCTGCTCAGGGCTCTCCGGCAACTCGTGGGAGCCACTCTTGAACAGCACAGTGTTATGCTACAATCTGGGCCAAAACCCCAAATTATGCCCCATTTGGGCCTGGCCCTTTGGGTGCCCCATCTGATGGGTGCAATATTGCAAACTCTGACCCTTGCTGACAAAGAAGGTGACAATCCTCATTATTTAGCACCAAACCCTGAAATCCATCGGCAAGTCTTTCACACCCAGTTTGACTTTGGTGAGATTCTTGCCTGGGTCAGCTTGTTGGGTTTTGCCCTTGGGGAGAGGATTTCATTCAGGATTTTATCCAGACTGTGGTGTTTACTCTTCCATAGAAGGAAACCTATGAATGCAGCTGAAATTTCCATACCCCTCACCTGACAAGCGGCACATAATGAGTTGGGTTAATGATACTGCTTCTGCGGGAGCAAATTGGAGACTTTTGCTGCTGCAGTTGGTAATTAGGGATTTCAGCTGTTCTGTGTGGAATGAAGTTGAGCTGACAAAAAGGTAATTACACTGCAGTGCATTAAAAAGCAGGTACTGTGCGTATAATTAATGGAGACTTTGCGTGTGTGTGTGTGTGTTTTCTTAACTTCATAGTCATCCCCTAACAACAGAACTGGGGACGGCTGGTGCAGGGTGCTTGCCAAGAAAAGCAAATTAGGAGGGTTATTACTAACCAATGTTTTCCTGCCTTCAAAGCCAAACTTAACATAATGCTTGCTCGCTCCTGAGAGGGGGAGTAAGGAATGGAGAGTCGGGGAGTTGAATTTCTGAGAGAGATTAAAGTAGTTTGTTTATGTCTGCATGATTATGTTCTGCCACTGCTTTACCACTACTAATAACACAGCAAAACAGCAGTATATGAAGGAGTCTCAGAAGGCATTCAGTAATTATTGCTACGTGGGGTTGTCTGCCGTGCAGTGGCCATCTCTACGGAGCCGGGCAGGAGCGCCGGTGGCTGTTGCTTTAGTGCTTTGCAGAAGCCAAGTTGTGCAGAGGGGTGTTCCCTGCCCGGGGGCTGCACCAGCTCTGCATGCTGCCCCTCTGCTGCTGGCCTCCTCCCGCGGGGGACACTGGGAAACCCCAGCATTTTAGTGATGGACTTTGTTGGTTACCAGGACCACTCTCGTCTCTCTTGTGGGCATTTTGGTTTTGGCATTTAGTCCGTTTAAGTTCGTACCGAATCTTTCTTTATCCTTTGGTATATGCTGTCTGATGTCTTCATCTCTCTCGTGTCCCCAGCTTCTGCGTGACAGCAACCACCTCCCCAGCCCTTCTCCCTTTGCCTTTATGCAGACAGTCGTGCTCCCGCTGCCAGAGGGGCAATTCTTTTTTCCATCCCCATCACTCCTAATGGTCAGAAACATGGCAGCAGGTTTTTTCACCTCCAAGATTATTTATACATAGAGCATCCTTGCCCTTGTGGAGCTGCTGGCACAGCCCAGAGGAAAAGCCATCTGTGTCAGCAACGACACTAATTTTCTGTGAAAATTAATATGGAAGTTCCCATTGACAAGAACCCCTTTGCTGCGGTCCTGTGCGGCCGCTGGCAGTGAGGCAGTTGGGCAGTAGTCCGATGGCTCACCTCCTGCCATGGTGAGTCCTCAGCCAGGGCGTCGGGCCGCCATGCTGCACCATCACCCCGCTTCCCTCCAGCTTGGCAGCTTGTGCATAGCCTATCCCTCTGGTGTTTAAATTGCTGGAACAATCAAGCCAGAGATTGGTTTGATGGAGAAATTAATGGCATTTGTAAGCATATACAACATATATTATTTTTTTCTTATGGAACAGGGGTGGTGTAGCCTCTCAGACTGTGTGGAAATGTGAGGAGCTCTGGGCAGGGTTTCCTCACCAACTGTGATCACTGACCTGAAGCTACCTCCTTGATGTTTTGCATTAGAAATTTATAAATTCAGCAAGTTAAACACTGTTAAAGGAGCACAACTGCTGCCGAAAGGGTGCTCAGCAGGACACCAGGCACTGCTGTTTCCCCACCCCAGAGAGCACATACTGCACCTCTGAGCAGGAAGGGAGGATGGAAGAACATCCCCTGCAGTTCCCCAGGCTCTCAGTGCGCATACGGAGATGAGCAGGAGTGACTGCATCTAAACTAAAAGGGAATGTTATGATAATACTTTGGTATCGTGATGGGCACTTCATCCATACCTGGGTAGATCAAACTAGCCTTGCCACACAGCAAAACACTTCTAGATACAATACATAGAAAATGAATTTTTAGTGTCCTTCTATAGATAAGTTGAGGACATTAGACCTTGGAGATCACAATTTATATTATTCATTCTCTTATCATTTAGCTGTGCCTTTGCATGTAAAGGTGAAAGAGAGGGTTAGTCTTCAAAGATACCACAGCTGACTGATCGGAGAGAAATTCCTAGAAGAATTATACTTCTCAAGCATGTGTGTAGGATGACGTTATAATTTCATATACAAGCAAAAAAAAATGGAGATGCCAACATTCTACTTTTTTATCTGAAAAGCTATTAAAGATTCCCCACCCCCCGCGTATGCATGGAGAACAGCAAATACTAGTATGATGCCTTAAAAGGGAATTTGTTTCCATATACAGTACACAAATGCAGGGAAAATAATGGACTAATGAAATGCTTACTTGGCAGTATCCATCAAACGTCCCTGAAAACCTAAAAGCCAACACTGAAATTTTACAGCCTCAATGAAAATAATGCTGAGTGGCATTCTGCAACGTAAAAAACATGCAAAATACTTTCATGATATAGATACAAGTGTAAAATAAAATTATTTTCTGTGTAACCAAATGCATCACAAAGAAGTAAATATAGTAATTTGTTGTTGATACATGAACCACTCTCAGGGAGAGTAATTTTCCACCTAAGGAAAAGCACTGCTCTATCATCAGCAAAACAAGAGTAACAGTGAATGCAAATGAGGTCATCTTTTTACTGGCTGTCCAAATTGTGAGTCTGCTGTGGTAATCGTGGCAGCGAGCATCCTGGCTGAGCGAGGAGCCCCCGAACTGCATTCTGAGAAGGTGGCACTGAGAATAAGGGAAGTCTGCTCATGCTTCACGGCCCAAATTATTAATCTAGCTCGTCCTGCCATTTTAAAATTAGAACATTGTTTCTGAGGTTTTAGGGCAGGCAGGCTTGCTCTGCCACCTGAAAAACCTCAGTTTCTTTCATGTTCTTCCCTCCAACCCTCCTTACCAAAAAAACCCCCCTCAAAACCCTTGAGATTTTTATAACCAGCATTAATAAACTATTCCCAGTTGTATTTTTTTGGTTACAAAGCAGGTACATAGTAATTCCATGGCTCTTTTGACATAGGAAGGGCTTTTTATACTGGTCTACATTGTCTCTAATGTTGAATCCAATTTGCAAGTGCTCAGATACAATGCTATCCAAAAGCAAAACTACTGGAAATCAGATTCTTAATAGACCAAAATGCTTGCAGCAGAATAACTAAGATTATATCTGCAGTTATCACTGTAGACATTACATCTTAATAGTGGAGGAGTCATTACTGATAAAAGAAGAATGCAGTTCTACGTTACATGATATAAAGCTCATGGAGATGCCGTTTGCTGTAGTGGGCATAGTTATCTGAAAACTATCCAAAATGTTGAGTGCAGTATAACATGATGCTTCCTATGGCATCTTGACAGTCCTGGTGTCATCCAGTGAGGGTAGCAGTGCTGTGGGGATAGGGAACACTTTGATTAGACCGGAGGGAACAAGATGGTGCTGATGAAATTCCTCCAGATCAATAGGTCCTGGGTTAAATATTGCTATGAGACTTGTCATTCAAGGTCTCTGCAGACTTGGGTAGCTTGCACTGCATTGATTTTTATTTTTCTAGACCCATTCTCAACTATTTCCTGATCATGAGAGTTTATACAATCTTCTTATTTTTCTCTTTTTTTTTAGCAAATGCTTAACTTTTACTGCAATTATACAACTGTAGCCAATGTCTGGATGTGTCCAGGGCCATAACAGTTTGCCATAATCCATCTGCAGATTTAGTCCAAAGGATTTAGGGAGGGAAAAGGCACAGAATTTTAAACAGTTATAATGAACAATGAACAGGTCCCCTTGTTTTTTCCTTTGCCGCCTTGTCACTATCAAGATGTAACTAGTCTTGGTTACTATCAGTCTGAGCCACAGTGCTTTAAATCCTATTTGTAGTCCAGGACATAAGGGTCACCAGTGTCTGATGTCATGTTAAATGCATGGTGCCTGGGAAAAAGCTAAGAATGAGACATTTGCTTGATTGTACGTGGTTCAGTGTGCTAGCTCCTTCCTTGTGTTGGGGGCACTGAAGTAGCACCGCTCGGTGTGACTTTGCAGACCTGGATCCTTGGGGACGGGGTGGTGAGACACACTGAACTCGTGTCACACGCTGGCCACGTTTTGTGACGACCCTGTTGCTACTTATGCCCAAGTGCAAAACTTTCATTTTCCCTTAAATTGTTGCTGATTTTCCCCAATGAAGTTAATTCCAGGAGCTTTCCCATAGCTTATGTACACTGTCTGAGGGAGAACAGAAAGACATCAAATTAGATTTTCCTGCTCCTTGTTATAGATGTACTTCCAGCCAACTAGTCTTGAATCTTTTCTGTAAGCAAGACACATTTATGTTTAATTTATGTTGTACGGAAGAATGAGGACTCCTCACCAAGGGCAGTATAGAAAGAGACAATTTCCACTTCTCAGTAAAGAGCTGGCATGTGGTTTAAACAAACTGGTCCTTGCTAATTCTGAATTTCTCCAGAGATGGATTTTTACCCTTCAGCAAATGTAGGAAAAAGAGAATATTACACAAAACAAACTTTCTTAATATGTCTAGTTCTTCCTAGATCACTTTCTGCTGTAGTTTATGTTCATTTCTACCAGAGATCTCCATTAAAGGTTATAGGGTTCCTTTGTTACAAATAAATGCCATTTCACCAATAATTTTAGCTCTGGGCTAATAAAAACCAGTTTCTGCTGGATTGTATAATGACATCCAACAGTCTGATCTTATGACTTTGCAGGCTGTTTTTAAGCTATGTTTTTTATATCTCTTCAAAAAAGCTGCCACAGATTTGGAAAAGATGTAGGAAAAAAGGTATGAGAGTGATGCGAGGCTTGGGGAACATGTCTTATAGTGGGAGATTAAAGAAGCTCAGTCTAGTTAGTTTATCCATGGGAAGGGAAGGAGTAAATTTGATTATGGTCTGGAAGAACCAACATGGGAAAGAGACTTCTGATACTACATAGCGTTTTGATCTCTGTATTTTTTATTCTGTTAGATCAGAAGATTTGATGCTGAGTTTAATGTGAAAAAAAAATACATTATGGGTAATTAATCTCCCTAGCAACTTAGAGAAGCAATGGATTCTTCCTCACTTGTAAGTTTTTAATTCAGTAATACCTACCTCTTTTATACTTGTTTTTCTTTAATATATTATAAGGCAAAGAAAAATTGATAAAGGTGATACCAAGACTGCAAATTTGTGTAAAAGTGTGTTATGACTCAAGCAGATGTTTTAGATTTAACTTATGAGAAATTGGTTGGTGTTCTCTGGTCTGGGTTACGTGAAAGATCAGAATAGACAACCAGAATGCTGCCTTCTGGCCTTACAAAAACAAATCTAAGAATATGATCAGTTAGTAAAATAGGCTGTGATGAATCAAGGGGCGCTGCTAAGCAAAGAAATATGTAGTAAACAAGTATGTTAGGAGAGAAATGACTAAATCAAGGATTTTCCTCGGGAGATATATCCCTGTCTTGTTTCCTTCCATCTTAGCAAACCTTGTAAATTTGAATGACTGGTGGTATTGAACTGATAATGGCCAATTATGCTTTATTGGCACCATTAACATATGACAGTTGTGCAGAAGTAAAGCTCACAGGCTGGTGCTGGTTATCCTGTCAGTGAAAGGCTGGTTAGCCCCATGACTCTGCAGAGATTGATTAAGCAATGAGTCTTGACAAGGCTTGCAACATCGCTGCAAAATAATCAGACCTCTGGGAACTTTTAAGATTACCAGCACGAGCCTTGGATTCCCGTGGCTGTATTTATCACATGGGATCCTCACCATAGAGTGGCTCTTAATACACAGTTGTTTGCATTAGAAATATTTTTCTGCTACTGATCGGGTCACTTGGAAGATTCATCTGGTCTGTTTGACTTGCTATCAGAAAAGCCAGTAAAGCTACACTGTTGACTTTAAGCCTCTGCTTCCTATGCTTAATGTTGTTCCCTGTCTGCACCCAGGTATGAACAGAAATTCCCATTCTACCTCTCTCATCAAATTTACACCGGCAAGTAAAAAAAAATTAGCCCCAGCAGTAAGGTTGTTGGGGATCGGTGGCCTAGCACTGATAATTCATCTCTCCTTATAAAGTAGTCAGCAGGTCTCCTATAAATGACCTAAATTAACTGATATACGCTGTCAGTGACAGCTTGTTTTCTATGCTCTGCCAGAGACAAGAGTTTTCCATGACTTTATGGTGCAAATCTTTTTTTACAAACTCAGTCTATTTCTTGCATGGCAAAGAAAAAAAAAAGAAAGTGTCTTCTCTAGCGATGGCAGGAGGCAGAGACTTTCCAGCAGCATGACACAGCTGTGGCCAGAGTGGGACAAAAGGGACGGGCTGCTTACACCTGCGTGTGGATCCGTCTGTCGTCCGTGCAGCAAGGTCACCACTCGTGCTTTCTTTACCCTTCACTCTCTGCCTATGCTTGTTTACCTGGTCTGCCCTATGCTCCTTTCCAAGACAAAGACCAAGTTAGTTACTGAAAAATTCACGTGCTGCTAGAATTCCAGTTTTTCTGCTCGCTTTTACACCTTTCTCGAGCAGAAGAAAATAGCAGAAGTAAAACCATCAGTCTTCATGTAGGCTGATAACACCTTGCATGAGGAAAGTTCTTGGCAGAGCTCGATTAGCTTGAGCACAGGGTCATGTTAATTGTATTTCTGTGGCTCTTGGATGAAGCTAGGCTACACGCAGGCAGAACCAAAGCTTGGGCAAACCAGTTTCCCTTCTGTCTGCAAAAAAACCTCTGTGGATGTACCCTGAGTGACTCAAGCTCTTTCAATTAAAAAAAAAATAATAATTGGGATTAGTAATTAGGTCTTTATTTCAGTGGGCTTTGACTGTGGTTGAAGGCACGTCCGTATGCAGTAGCTGGGCGATACCTGAAAAAGATACGAATGAACTGCTTCTCAGCAGCACTAAGGAGGTTCTGCAAAGCGCTGCTCTGACGTGGCGGCACTGCTGTGTTCCCCATGTGCCCTGCTTCGTCCTCTCTTGTGTAGATGCTTCCCAGAGGACAGCGCAGGACGTAAAAGTCCTATGTAAGTAGTTCCTCATTCATGCAAATAATGCCATTATTATTTCTGAAGTGATTTGCATGGCATAAGGCTTGAGGTTTGATCAGTCTTTTCTCCTAATTTAGGATTTTTGTTTAGCTCTTCTGGGAGAGTTTCCAGGTTATGCTTTGGGAGGAATGAACAGGGCAACAGAGAGAGATCTGAATTTTCTAAAAGCTGGAATGACAATCTTCTCAGCTTAATAGCTGATTACTTCTGCATGCTCAGTCTGCCTGGAATCTCCCTGAGTGGATCAGGCAATACCTGTAGACTCAAACTACAAACCCCTGGCTTGTGTAAACACACAGGGGGGGTTTCTACACAAAAAGCAAAATCTTAGAGTAAAAGTTGAGAACCCTGCTCGCTTCATATACAGGCTTTTTAAAAAAATTATTATTAAAAATCTATATGAAAGAAATTGAGAGGAGAACTGAGAAAACAGATTGTAGAGTACAGACATTTTTGGGGCCAGTTTAGTACCTTAATTTAATCCAATATTTAGCAGTATTTTAGCCACTATTGCTTTGACTGCATTTAAGATAGTTTTGCTTGGAGGGAAGGAATGTTAAAGGTGGCTAATGTATTCTGAAAGTGTAATAAAGTGTTAGTTCAGTAGCACCCCTTATATGAAAGCGGCTTTTCCAAGCAGCTAAACTGTTACCTATTGAATAATGATGCAGTGAGCAACTATTGCCTTCTTGCTCTAGCATCCGTCAGATTAAATAACTTCTGCATCAGTCATTCTGCATAGCGCAAAATGTCATTTTAATAGAGCAGTGACATGGAATCAATAGTGCCTGCTTTGAAAGTTAACTATATTTGTCTTGTACTGCTTGCTGGATCTTGAGGAGATGACAAAGAAAGCAGAGAGTATTCAGAGGAATATAAAAAGTGAATAAAAATGTGTTTCAGTAGTAGTATTGAGGCATTCAGCAATAAGGAGTTTGCTGTCCTGAGACAATATTCTAATCTTCTGAGACAGACTTAAGTCTGTCTAAATGAATCATTTACATGTTTGCTAGACACACATACACACACACTCTCACATAGAGATTTCCATGAAGATATAAGGTGATGTGAAACTATCTCAGGTAACAGTCCAACCAAGCATATGTACCTATTGTCCCTGGTCATGGTGGAACTCAATCGTACTCCATATTTTTAAGGAAACTGTGAAGTAGTCTTCTAAGGAGAAAATGTTCAGTGAAGTAGTATCTTATATAAACAGTAAGCTATGGGACCTTGACCAAATGTGCTCAGGCTTTTAGACAATAAGTTCCAAAGTCCTTTATGAATCCAAAATCAGATAGTGATATGAATTTCGAAATATGTCCCCTCTTGTTTTCATGGTCATTTCAACCCGTATCAACATTTTGCCCTTTGAGCTGATCTCATACTAGGTTGTAAGGGCTTTGATGGGACCATTTATTAAAATTATATAGAAAACTGAGAAACAATTGTACCTGGTCAGCAGAACAGACGTTATTCTGGCACAGTATTACATACTGAATCTAAATTAAGTTAAAGGGCACTTGTAAATCATACGTATGCATCTGGGTAAAATAGGTCCAATGAGTTTACAAATCAACTGGTTGTTGCGCAAATGGTAAAAAGGTCTTTAGACATCCACTGCATTGCCACCACTGCTGCTAAACAAGTGACTTCTTAGGGTATCCCATCTTTTCATAATTGTATTCCACAACTCTGTATCTCACGTAGCTGAAGCCAAAACTACCGATAAGGTTAATTTCTGGGTTGGATGACTTAATGAGAAAAATATGAGGAAGGATGATTCAGAAACTATGCAGTGGCCACAGAAATATGGTAATTAAAAGAACATCCATTTTCCTTGAATTGCTCCACATTTATAGCTCTGCATGGTAAATGGAACTAAAAGCAGACATGAAGCTTGGTGAAAGGGACATTCAAGAAGCAGAGGAATAGCACAGGCATGGAGAAAAGAACCTGCAGGATTGACTTACTATTATTAAAGCATCATATACCCTATTTTTCATTAA
Source organism: Balearica regulorum gibbericeps (assembly GCF_011004875.1). Taxonomy (NCBI): domain Eukaryota; kingdom Metazoa; phylum Chordata; class Aves; order Gruiformes; family Gruidae; genus Balearica; species Balearica regulorum. The sequence continues at coordinate 70,353,329 of NC_046184.1, forward strand.
TTTTTAAATGATTTTCACAATGTATAAAATGGATTAATTTTTTTATTGATCCAACGATATATCCTTAAAAGCTTTTAATATAGTCTTAAATATATCCTTATATTGTTAAAATTCAGTAGTATTTTATCTTTCTCTTACTGGCAATGAGCATTTCTCAAATTCAGATAGGACAGTGTGTGTATTTTGCCCCATGATAATATCTCTGAAAGCTGTGTTGCATCGCTTTCTCATCAGAGTCCCTAACCTTCATCATCAACATAGCAAACTGGTCCATTTATGATTTGGAAATCACAAAAAAAAAAACCCAAAACAAAAAAAAGGCATTGGTGGTTTGTGTCTTAATACACAGCTGTGAAATCTACTGCAATGTTAACCAATCTATATTTGTTCTTGAAAATTAGTAAATACTCCTGGCTGTGACAACAGCCGTAAGTTCAGGTGCAGAATTTCAGGAAGGCACATCAGGAACAGGTGTATGCATTCAAACATCTCATAAATGACACTAATTAGTGAAAAGTGAAGGGATAACTTGTGCTGAAACCACCTTACCAATCAGAGGCTGTACTCTGTGTGTGTGCGCGTATACACAGTATGTACGTACACTATGTACAGGTATATGCGTATACAGTGGTACTTTGGGTAAGGGGTGGAAAACATTGGCATTCCTCTGACATCAATGGTGAGTTGGGGGTCCTAAAGTGCTATTTCTGAATGAAAGTACTTTGGGATATTGCTTTCTTTCTCTAAAAATATATAGGGTTCTGGCATTGCATTTATCTAGGCATTGCATTCAAAGCAGAAGTGAAATGCAATGGAGCACAGCACCGGAGTTTTTTTGAACCTAGTATTTGTTGTGAGAATCTTAATGGATGGTTTGTTTTGGTTATTGGGATCATCTCTGTGTGGATTTTCTCATCTCTTTGGAGGACGGGAAGTAGAATTAATGGCTGAAAGCTGCCTGAGCGAGCAGAGCGAGTGGTATGCACTCAGCTTTCAGACTCAGCCTTTCTCTCCTCAGAAATTCAGTTCTAATTCCAGAAAAGGATGCCTGAAAAGCTTCTCATGTTATTTCTGTGCTCATCATTGCTCTCAACATGTCAGCAGGATGAAAGCCTCTATAGAAATGTAACATCATTATTATCGTTCTTGTTTTGCTCGCTATGGAGTGAAAAAGGGGTCATGGAGAATGATGCTAACAAAAATGACTGGAGAAAGGTGAATAAAACATAGATATATGACTTCTAATGAACATGTTGATGGATTAGATTGGAAACAAGATATCAAATATTTCCTTGCTCTGAATGGAATCAGAGCTGCTGGCTGCAGCGTAACAGAGAAATGGCAGCGCTGGGTCAGAGTGTTGGACCATGCAATGTTGTTTTCCCTCATCATGTTTGGCAACGTGGTAATAAAACAAGTTTAAAACAACAATGAAGAGTAGGGCATATGCTGCCTTGCTGCCCTCCCTGCCCCACTTTCATTGCTTTTATATGGCTGTGACTTCAGTGAGGTCCCTGGAGTCACATCTACTTCCCGCGGCCGCCAGCGCAGAGCCGGGTGAGGGGAGCTGGCAGCAGGGGCTGGGGGTACGGGCTCTACCCCCACCTTGGCCGCTGGCTTGAGCCGTGACCTTGGACTGGCTGATCCGTCCCCCTGCGCCGGTTTTCCCGGTGGTGGAAAACCAAGAGCAGAATAATTCTAAATTACCTTAGAAGGCTATTGGGGGGTCTTAATGAATATTCGCAGAGCACTTTGAGACCCTTGAATGAAAGAAACTATAAAAATGCAAGATGTTATTATTTATTTATGAAGGTCCTCTGGGTTTTGGCCAACAGCATGAATTGTTGACATTTAATTATTGAAACAGTATGCCTATCAGACCCCTTATGGTAGGAAGAGATAAATAATGCAGAAGACTTCAGAAAACCTGGTCAATACCCTCTCGAGATCTGAAGCAAATATACCAGACACGTAGCTCCAGCCTAAAAAGAACTGAATAATTAAACCAAGGAATGAGATCAGTTGTTCTGAATGCTCTTTATAGTTCGTGCACAATGTTCTACAAGTTATTTATTATTAGTCCATTACTTACAAGCAGCCTTTTCTAAATAAATACCATACAGCTTGCCTATAATGGTCTCTTTATTCTGTGAATGTATTAAGGACCGGTGAAAATGTACGAGCATTTTAAGCTATTTGAGCAATTACAATGTTTCCTCCTGATATCTTGAAGCTTTAAGGGTTTTAAAAAAACCTTATCATAGAACCAATTAATACTTTTAAATATGCAATCAATCATCTTGATATGAAAAGAAAAAAGGATTTAGATAGAACGCTTTTGAAGAAGCTGCTTAAAAAGAAGGAAAAGTCTGTGCAGTCACATTAATTATACAGTGTACTTTAGATGATGCTTTTCAAGTGTTGCAAAGTTTTTACAACTGTTGAGGCTTAATGTCACTGCAAGGCAAAGTACATAATTTACAGTATTGATGGATAAAGTGAGACACCGATGTGTTCTAAGACAGCCTGTGACAGGATCTTGGGTGCACAGCAAGGAAACAACAAGGAAATTCTATTCCTCCTCTGCAGGGCATACTTCCTTCTCTCCAAACTCTAACTATAGAAAAGCAGCGGCATTAATATTTACAGAGGTATTTACATTTACTGGAAGGGAGAGACTCCAGGAAACCAGCAAACCAACAACTTTTGCCCCATGTTCTCGATTGCTTGCCCGTTTTGGTGGCGCAAAGATTTGTAAATCAGTGCAATTGGCCGACTCTAGTAAGTCCCTGTTTATCTGATGCCATGCTGCAGGCTGAGTAAATTTGAGATTAGAACTCCTCTATCTCCGTGACAATGCAGTGATGCGTGGACACGATGCTAAATGAAACCTCTGACTAAGCAATGGGATTTAAGCAGTGATTTGAATGGAGATTTTTTTTGCCAACTTTCTTGCAAGACATTAATTCAGGAATTTATCCATTGCAATAGATCATAGCAATTTTGTCTAACTTAAAGCTGTTCATTAAATTATTATATTCTGACTGTCACTTGAAGTAGAAACAGTATTTCTCTTTGCTTCCAGCTCCGTGGCAATTAAATCACAACTGACCGTGCTGAAGGAACGATGCTCTGTGCGGAATCATGCAAAGTGTAATTTGCTGTTCATTGATTAACTGGCATGGTCCTCATGGCATTTCACCTCTTTCTGGCTGTCTCTTGTTAAAGTACTGACCGTGTCTGACCCTGCCTCAGTTATCAGATATGACAAGCTCACAGCCTTAGGTAGTGTGACTCAGAAATAGTTAGGGAAAGGGAGAACAGCCAATTTCTGTGATGGCTGTGGAAGAGGATTAGTGAATTCCACAGATGTGAATGATTCCTTCAAGCAATGTAGCTACTGAGCTAGAGAATACTGGAGGAAGCTAATAATTCAGGCCAAAATTCCTCTGGCTGGAGCAAAGGGTGCTGCTGGATGCTGCTCCTCATCTGAATGGGGGCTGAAAGGATGAAAAAACATATTGTCCTTCACTTTTCTGTTCTTTCTCTCTTTATTTCTTGATCCTTAGCTGTTGTAGCTCAGGGTAGCTGTTGTACGTTTACATTTGATATTTCCAATATATTTGTAAAGTTTTGGAAACAAGAGTGAAGATTAATATTTCATCTGACACCAGAAAAAAAAAAAAAAAAAGAAGAAAAAAGTTTCAGATGATTGTCCTCAAACCATGATTCTGAATTTACTCCAGCATAACTTAAAGGGGTTTCTTTCACTTCATACTCTATTACACAAAAACCTACAAATGAAGGAGCAGATTTTTAAATGCTTACTGATGCGATTGGCTCAACTCTTGCAATTAAGATTTCAAAACTTTTGCTGTGGCATGTAAATGATAGGCATTTCATATGCTGTAAGTATATGGCATTTTGGAAGAGTCCAGCTATAGCACTGTTAAGCATGGCTTCCGTTTGACTATACCACCTGTAACCACTACGGTTAGTGTGAAGTTCAGGAATTGTCTGTGCCATTAACCAGAATAGTGGAATCTTGAAAACAGAAACCATACCCCAAAGCACATCCTGTGCTTAAAATACCAGTGCATTCTGGGATCCCTGACAGGATGCAAAAATGTTCCCATGATCAACACCTTTCTCTAACGATTCTGGATAATTGCCTTAAAGCTTCAACACGGTCGGGGTGGGGGTGGGGGCGTGTGTGTGGAAATAATTGAGGGGAGGGGCTTAAAAATGAATGAGAAGTTCTGGAGTCAGTCTGTGAGTCAAGTATTGATTTAGCTTAGTGATGCTAAATCAATCAGATTGTCTTCCTTTGCCTTGCTTTATTCATTGAGAGGGAGGAACGAGCGTCTCTACTTGTCTAGTTAGAAGGTGTGCTGTCTGAGGCAGGGAGCCTGTAACTGTACAGTGGTGCCCATAGCTTGAATAATATCATGAATTTAACATGAACTTTAGGGGTACTGTGGTATGGGGCATGGCAAAGTAGGCAGAAAAGGATTGAGATATTATAACTACTGCAGGTTGTGAGAACCAAGGTCTTGTATTAATTTCCTTCTGTCATTAACTTTCCTTGTCTTACCAATATTTTCTGTAGGATGTGAAGTCATATCTGATATTGATTGCTGTGTAGTCTGAAGCACAGATAAGTGTCAGCTTGCATTAAGCTGCAGTTAGACCTCGCCTCTCCCCCTAAGCTGTCCCCCTCCTCCTCAGTGCTTTAATGCCGTAAGTAGGTCATTGCAGAACTGGAAGCTGTATTTTTTTCCTTCTCCCTCATGTCGTTGCTGGAATACATTTAATTGCAAAGCAGAGCATCAAAGCTGGAGTAGCTGAGCTCACCTCCAAAAGATAATTAGCAAATCTCTGTTTGTGCAGTGCGCTGGAGGGTGAGCTGCAATTAGAGATGGATAAATACGCTGGCGTTTGGAGTCCTCACGTTTTTAAAAACAATTCCTATTTGAGAGTTCAGTAGATGCATGTTTCACTGGGCCAAAGCAATGCTCAGATTCCCAGTCTGAATGCGCTGATGAGTACACGGTCAGGTAACGGGGACACGGATGCCTTCGATGCTGTATTTTGGAGACTGGACTAAAACGTAAAAGAAGTAACAAACTCAAACTGAGGAGGAGGAGACAAATGAGGTTTTACTCGAAACTGCGTCAGGTAAAGTGCAAAGGGCCAGCTTCCAGCAGACACGTGGTGAAGCTGTAATCCAGCCAGCAATGGCTGGTATGATTTTGGGTGTTTTGGCACCAACCCCATCACTGTGAATATATGAGGACAGCTGTTTGAAAACACTTGAATCCTGGATGCGTTTAATATAAAGGCTATTTAATCTTTTAGAAGATTGAGCTGGAGAATTGATTGGACTAGGGTTTGTTTGTAAAAGTTTAGACAAGCTGCTGGGTTTAAGCATAGGATAAGAAATTAGGATATCTGGAGTCTCTTCCCAACTCTGCCAGGAACTTCCTAAATGAAGTCTCTGTACGAACTTGTGCAGTAATGTAGCCCTCAAAATAAGGATTATGGTATTATTTTAAAGGCTTTAGTAAATCGTTGCATTCTAGTGATTATGAGATCTGATAAGCGGTGTCACAAAAATCTTTATTAACAAACCAAATATAGACTCTCATTTTGCCATTTTAAGCATTACACCAACATACTTTGTTTTTTGGTTGGTTTTGTTTTTTTTTTTTTTCAAGTGGGGTAAAATTTCTCATCTTAATCGTATAGATTGTCTTAATAACTGGACGGTCAAATGATGGAAGTTTTATCCAGAATTCTCTTGTGGCCATAAATACACATGTTGTTATTCATCACTGGAAAGGGCTAAATCTGCAGGGACTACCTGTCACACTTTAATAATGCTAATTGCATTTCATTGGCAGCTACAGCCAGAAGATTTTAATTCAGATGGCTTCCTTTCAGGTTAGGGAAAAAAGTATACATAGTCCTAAAATTAAAAAACCCTTAACTTTTATCTATACATAGCATGCTGAGACCTCATGTGACCATTAAATGAGAGACAACTGGGGGTTTTTTTTGGAGATAGCTGGGAAATTCTGAATGGCCCGTGACTTGTCTCAGGATGCTCGGAGGAGCTAAGGGCCCTGTGCACAGCAGACTCAGAAAAAGCGCAGCCACGAGAGACCTCCGCAGCCCGGGGCCTCGCTGGCGTTCTGCATCTCGCCCCGTTGTCCGGAGTAGGGAGTTTGGCAATGCACGTCAGAATTGAAACGGTGGGTCAAGGTCAGAGCTGAGGTGAGTGTCCCCTGAAGCTGTGCCAAGCTGGCAGTGACCCTACCTGTTGTAACTCTTTGCAGCAATTACATTAAGGGTCTTTTTATGCGTCTTTATCCAGCCTTGGAACAAGTGTACATGCTGGCACTGTGCTGCTGGCTCTTGACTGTTACACTTTACTCATTTCATGAAATAGGGTTATAGAGCTAATTTCTTTTTGGTGGTTTGGGAGTTTTTCTGGAATTTGTGTGTGTGTATGTGTCAAGGACTGCCTTGTCAAAAGCAAGGCTGGCTATTTATTCACTTTCAGTTGAATCCAGATTGACAAATGCAGGTAAGATGTTAGCTCACAGTAAGAGACATCCCTCCTCCACTGGAAAATGTTTAGAAATGTGTAAACTCTTCCCTCTTTTTGCCATCAGATCGTTCCGATCACTTTGCTTTATTTGGACATAAGACCTCTGGTTCCTGAGTTTTCTGAATCGTTTTTCTGTTGGTTTCTAATCTGTGCTAAATCCTTGTGGATATCTTTTTTCTCTTGCCTTTTATGAGAGCCTGTCCCTGGATGCGTCACTAGTTCTGCTGGTTACTTGTCCCTTTTTGTGCCCTCATTTGTGGAACAGGCTAATACTACTTTCTTCCTTTGTAAAACCATTGAAGAGTTACAGCTGAAGAGAGAGCTCAGTATCATTACTTTTTCATGCTGTGTGGGGAGTTCTTTTCTGTGGCAGAAATAATAACATTCATTCTTCATTAATTTAAATTACAAATCGAACATCGGTAGCTTCTCTGCAGAGACGGTGACAACACCGCAGCTCTAAAGTGCGGCATGCAGAGTCAGACCCTCGGCTGATATAGCTCAGCATATTCCACTGGAGGTAATGAATCTGTGATTTATAGCACATAAGCATCTGCAGTATCTCTAAAAGCCCTCTCCACAATCTGTCACCTGCTATTGTGGACTCAGCAGCAGGATGAGATAATAGGGAAGATAAGGAATTATGGAAAGGCTTGTTTTCTTCTAACACAGGAAAAGGAGCTTGGTCAGAAAAGCAAAGCATGAGTTAGTCCATCTGTTTTCCAAGGAGCACTCACTCCAGACCCTGTCTAATACCTGTCATCCTGGGCCTCTTCTGGCTTGCCAAAATCTCAAGCAAGCATTTCAGGTACTGGTTAATGGGAAGACAGCGTGTGACAAAGTGCACTGAAATGAGTTCCCCGAGTCTGTGCAGCACAGCTGTCCTTACCTGGGGGGGAAGGGTTAGGATAGCTCCAACCTATGTTTTCCACCCACAGCGTTCAAAGACAACGAGCCTGGGGTACGGTGTTGCCATGCCCCTTGCCCCGGCTCCATTGGGCAGAGGAAGCTGCCTGTGCTGGCTCTGCACTAGCTAGGAAAATCCTGCAACTTTCCTTGCTCTTTGCCCAGTTGGAGCGATGAGGAAAAAAAAAATAAAAAATCAGATGGCATTAAATAATTTGGCCAATGCTATTTTCATTATTCATTCCACTCTAGAGCTTTTGCATAAAGTGGTTTGGCACTTGCGATAGACAGCTTTTTAAAGGAATAATATGCACATAGTTGCAAAAATAAAATATTGAAGAAACAAAGTTTTTGTATTCTTGGTGTCTCTTGGAGTTGAGATGTACCGCCTACTTTTCACTTAAATTTTCAAACTATTTTTGTGTTTTTTACATTTATTACAAATATTTTTATGAGAAAGTAAGTTCAACAATCTATAGCTTTTCAGTTTTCATCAATCACCTTTAGTTAAATAGCCTTAGAAAGCTACAACTGTTGTATTTTTAAAGACAGGGGTTTTTTGAAAAATCATGAATTATGTAGTTTACTTTTTAAAAGCAAACCTTTTTTTCTCCCAAGGTGTGAAAAACTGGTTTGCATTTGTGTTAAAAGACAGAAAATGTTGAATGACAGTATTCAGCAACTAGCTTCTGAAGCTGTGTTTCTTTATTTTCTATTTTTGTTGAGTGACCACGGAGAGCTAATTATTGTTTGGTTATATTGGCTGAAATGTGTAAGATATCTCTGACAAGAAAGTGGTGTTCCCTTTTCAACGGGCATCAAACAGACACTTCATCAATCTAATCTAGCACTTCATCTAACTAATTTCCTTCCAGATATTTTATTTCTTTAACTCAAACTGCAAAAATACCACAATTTTTCCATGTACTTGTTCTTTTGGACATCTCCTAATCAGGTGGCAGATCTCTATTTCCTATAATTAGAGATGATATAAAAAGCTGCAGATTTCAGATCTTTCTCTTCAGGGAACCATCTCCTGGGCCACGAAGAAAAAATTGAATATTATGTATTTCCTGTAAAGTATAATTAGACCACTTTAAAGAAATTCCATAATGAAATAGGGTGCTGAGTTGATGTACAAAAACACATTAGGTGTTTCCTTGAACTTGCTTAGAGAGCATAGTGAATGCAGCTGATATTACAGTGCTGTCCTGTCATTATCTTCTTTCTGAAGCCCTATAACTAGAGCTGAGTTAAGTAGTTTCAAAAAAATTAAAAATTGCCTCTTTAGTCCTGCAAATAAATGTTGGCTCCATATTAAACCTGATCTTTTTCCAGCCACTGAATTTTTTTGATATATTGTTTTCCATGCCTGATATCCATTCAGGATAGGAAGGAGAAGTACCAGAAATGCAGCAGGAAATTTGGATGAAGATCCGTAACGGCAACAAAAGTATCTCAGAGCACCAGCTGAACATTCATTATTTACCACCTTAAGTTCAAAATGGCATAAATTTCAACCTGGCTTTTTTTCCTCACCCTACTTAGATGTGCAGAAATGTATTTGAACAGACAGAATATTTAAGCAATTGTCATACATATATATGGCACATTTAAATAAGACTGATGCATTTCCTTTCCTGAACTGGGAGTGAGATTGGTTCTAGGCCTTTTTTGTAATCTTGGCATAAAAAAATTGATTTTTTTTAATATTAAAATTTGCATTCCTGAATCATCTTGAGCTGTTGACCCTGTTTTATGGGTATTAAAAATGTTAACAGATTCATATAGTTTTTCTCCTCACCAGAGTCTAAGGAACATAAGCCCTTCTGAAGTCGGCTTAAACACTGAAGTCCTGCCTTTAGTATGTGTAGTAGGAAAAGAGCAGGAGAGCTGCTAGCATATCTATGACAACTTTAAGTATCACCCTTGACCCTTACAGGTGCATTGAGGTCCGCTCTGAGACACACAGAGCTACGTGTACCAAAACTCAATAGAAAATTCTGTCTGATTTTTGTACGTGGTCAGACATTCCCACCAAAATAAACTTCATGTATTGAGGCTCTGTATATAAGGCTGACACAAGGACCTGGGTTTGAAGTAGAGAGTTTTATGATCATCTAGAGAAAGTTTATTCTAAATTTTCCTACTTTTGGGGCATAAACCACTTCAATACTGCACTGATGCTGCAAACTTCCTTTTGCTGTCTGTTGACTCTGCATCTTGATAGGGAGGTGGAATGGATGAGAAGAAATGTTCCTCACCTACATGAAATGTAAAGCATACAAAATGGAAACCCACATTCCTCCTCCTTCCTGCTGGAGGACTGGTAAGGTACTGAAGGGACAGACAGTCTGTTCAATTTTTGGAGACGTAACAGTTCCTCTGTATTAACTTTTCATCTTCGAAACTTTCTTTTGTAACTTAGTGACTTTCTGTGAGAAAGGAGCTGGGGTTTGAGGTCTCAGTTAATGCTGGTCTCTGACCCGTGGGGCACTGCTGATAAACTTTGGTGCTGAGTGCTGAGCTTTCTTATCAAACAAATTTTGATTGCCTCCTTTTCTTATCCAGTAAAAAGAGAAATACTGGACTACGTTTCCTGCAACCTGGTGATATCTGTTCTCCGTAACAGTAACAGAAATATGATGTCTACAGGAGGAGGTGAAATTGGTAGGGAGGTGCTCCTTTTAATCCTCTGAGGAGTACAACAAGAATGCAGCAGTCCCTAGAAGCAGTGATTTGTGCTAACCTTAATATAGTCACTTCGTTTAGATCTTCCTATTTACTCCCTGCACAGAGTATGAAATGCTATAGGCTCTGCAATCGGGGCATTGCAATTAATGCCTTTAATTTGTATAATACGCTCTTGTTCAAGTTACTTCATATTCTATATCGTTTTTGGATGCCCTCATGATCATAAAGGGTTTGACTGGATTGGGTTTGTATTCTGGGGATTTATATTCCCTTCTGAATATGGACTCCACTGCAGAGTATTTTCCTCTAATAAAAAATATAGTATTGTTAAGCCTTGGCTGGCAAAGCCGCTTATTTAGTTAACCAAAAGGTATGGGATCTAGAGTCACACTGCATTTTAAAGTTGTAATGTGAAGATGTGTAAAGATCAGGAACAAAAAGATTCAGAAGGGCTGCGAGCAGTCACCAATGGCTGGCAAAACCTGACCTAGATTGTCTGTTTATCCTTTTTAGTCACAGAACTTACATTTTTAGCTGGTAAGATCTTCTTCTGTCAGATTTTTTTGGGGCTTGGGGATTTGCATTTATTTTGAACTAGTCATCTGAATGCTCTTTGTGGGTTTTTTGGGATGTGCACGCGCACATATGTATGTGATGTTGACAGATTTGCTAGGTTATATCACATACTGTGTTTCATGCTCTTCTTTTTCTTTTGTGGTGTGTGTCGTTTTGCACTATGTCACATAAGATAAATTGGAGACGACAGTAAACAACATGCCTGACGTATTATCTTGTACGTGATCTGAGGGCAATGTCGATTCCACCCTTAAAGGATTTCCCTCAAGATCTGTACTTCAGCCTCAGATGTGGCAGGGGTAGAAAATGCTTCCTGTCAGAACTGAATCCCTTTGCAGAATAAAACTGTACCGATGCACTTGCAGCAAACTCCATTAGAAATGAAAGTCTGTTTCCAGTGAAAGTAGAATAAATTTGATCAGTTTAGCTCAAAATGCAAAATACACTTCCAGTTGCAGAAATGCATCCTCCCATCCCTCCTGCAAAGGGAATCTCTTCGGAGAGGTGAATGTTACTACCCTGTTTTACCATTACCTTTCATCCTGTATGTGTGTGCAAAAGGGATGTAGGTGTAGCTATTCTGATGTATCAGCGCACATCTTTTTTTTCCCCACTCTTTTTGGGTGGTGCAAATGTCTGAATCAGAAAATTAAGAAATAGGTACAAGTAACAGCAAAAGATTCAGACTTTTTGTGATCTTATGAGGCCTCGTGATGTGTCTTAATAAGTACTGACGGACTGCACGTCATTGCAGTACTGTAGGGGGACCATTGCATCTTTAACATACTGGACATTAGGGAACCACAGGGCTCAAATATCATATTTTTATTACCATAATGTCTCAGAGCGCCATTCACGGTGAAATGAATATAGGTGAAATAAGATTGCTGTGAGTTCACCTACAGACGGGTGGGATTCTCAGGCCTTCTGAAATATTAGAGTACGCTGCAGTCACCTATAAGCAACGGGCTCAGGTGCTGCTAGCAGCCTCGAGCCTGCTCAACCCCTCTGGGAAGCTGTGGAGACACTGTGGGAGTTAGTGCTGTCCTAAGACAGGCCTTCGAAAGCCAGCTGGGGTGAGCCTGCCCATGCCGAAAGAGGGGAGCAGACCGAGGTGGAGAGCATCGCAGCAGGCGTTGCCCAGGCACCACGGGGCTCCCCAGGCTGCCATCTGCGCCCAGCTTGCCCGTGGCTGGCACTGTACCCTGCAGCAGCCCTCACTTCCGTGACAGAAAGGGACCGTTTTGACTTCGAGGGGTCTAGAGGTGGGAGACAAGGCTTGGTGGTGTCCAGTACCTGGAGAAGTGTGTGTGCCTCTTGGTAGTGAGCTGCGGTCTCAGGGCTCCCGGCTCCAAGGGTTTTCCTCCCTCTTGTATACTGAGCACCCCATCATGCACCGTGGTAGCGCTTCATTCATTGAATCAGGAGTCATGTTTGTAGTTTTGTTGTAAAAACCTCGTTGTTGTAGACTTTTTTTAAAAAGGTGCTCACCTTACTATGAATTGAGCCCAGTTTCGGTACAGTCCTATGTATGCAATAGCGTGAGTGAATGAATGAATATTAACCGAGTCTGATGCGTGATAAGTGTGTGAGGTTGACAGATAATTTCCATTGAGGAGCAGGACTGTGTGCAATTAACTTGCTGAAGGAATTACATGGACAATTATCATATATTTTGGGTAATGAAGAAATGCCAACTCACTAAATGGATGTCTTCTGAGTAAACAGTTAGGTTCATTTCAAACCTCATTTATATAATGAATGAGATGCAAACTGCATTTGGACTGTAATAGATATAGCTCAGGTCACCAGCTAATTTAAAATACATATAAATAATACAACCCCCTTGCAAATATCATTAGTGGAAAGTACCAAATTTGGAGCCTCTGGTCTTGAAAACGGGAGCCTTAAGTTCAGAAAGTGCTAGAGTCATTTGGCAAACCACTGCACAGCTTCACCCAACCTTCTGCAGGTCAAAGGAATAAGTTACTGTTCCCACTGCAGGAAATTTTCTACCTCCTTTCCCCATCTCCTTGACCCAAAACTGTCTTTTTCTTTTGTCCTCTGAAATACAGTAGGGTCCTAAGGTAATTTCTTTTCCCTGGAAAGTTATTAACTCTTGAAAATAGGGGCCATTTCAATTTAACTCTATCAGGTGTTTCACAAGAACACTGCTTTTTCCAAATTGTACCCTACCACAAATAGTGATAAATCCTTTCAGGAACCCTATCAGCCTGTGGAAGCGACCACCTCCCAGACAGTCCATGATTGACTGATCCCAGGGCACAGCGGTTACTCTCAGGTTGTCGCTTGGTGATTGCACATTCTTTGTCATCAATTTTTTTCTTAGCTTTTCATGGATTAATGGTCCTTACCAAGTCAATGGCTACTAGGGTGAGGGCTGTGCTGTGTTGCTGCAACACGCCAGCAGATGCACCTGTATTTTCTGATGTTTTCCCCACTGTTTCAACAGAAATTTTGGGGATGTCAGAACATTTTTGTACTGACAAAGAAACAGAATGCTTCCATGCAGAGCATTTACAGTACAGTGGACCAGAGTAAGATAGAAACATTTTAAAAGGCAAAGTTCTTAATTCAGTCTTTAATTATTACAAGAAAGGCTTAAATGCATCACTCAACTTGGTTTAAGCTTCACTGTGGTTTTTTTGAATTGTCAAGGACAGAGAATAGACATTTTTCCATTAAAATAAAAATTTGCAGACTTGAATTCTTAGCAATCATAGCAATTTACAGAACAAAACTTGTAGTGATTATGGATGACTTAGAGTTCAGAGGTAGATTCTAACTACAGAATCTGCTCTGGGGTTTGAATACTGAGAGGTTTGGAGTTTAGATTCAGGTTTAGAGAGGAGCCATTCACAAGGGCAAGTATGGGTTTCAATGTGGGAAGAATGGCATTCATAGTGGTCTTTCTTATCCACTAATTTCATAGATTAGAAAGCTTTAATTAGCATTAATAGCATCAAGCAACCAAAACATAAAAGGGGAATAATTTCTTTACAAGTTTATATTCTTATGTTACTGGTATTCTCCCCTTCTACTCTACTCTTGTGAGACCTCCCCTGGAGTACTGTGTTCAGCTCTGGGGGCCCCAACATAAGACAGACATGGACCAGTTGGAGCAAGTCCAGAGGAGGCCATGAAGATGATCTGAGGGCTGGAGCACCTCTCCTATGAAGACAGGCTGAGAGAGTTGGGGTTGTTCAGCCTGGAGAAGGGAAGGCTCCAGGGAGATCTAATTGCGGCCTTCCAGTACCTGAACGGGAGAATCTACAGGAAAGTTGGAGAGGGACTGTTTACAAGGGCATGAGGTGATAGGACAAGGGGTAATGGCTTTAAGCTGGAGGGGGGTAGATTTAGATTAGATATTAGGAAGAAATTCTTCCCTGTTAGAGTGGTGAGGCACTGGAACAGTTTGCCCAGAGAAGCTGTGGATGCCCGATCCCTGGCCAGGTTGGGTGGGGCTTTGGGCAACGTGGTCTAGTGGAGGGTGTCCCTGCCCATGGCAGGGGGGGTTGGAACTAAATGATCTTTGAGGTCCCTTCCAACCCAAACCGTTCTATCATTTTATATCCGGTTAGGAGCTGAATCTCCTGGGGTTCAGCTGAAGCCTAGAAAGCTGCGCTCTCTGTACTTCTTCCCGTTTGGAGGATAGGAAGCATCTTCCCCTCCTCCTCCTTTCTTTGCTTTGGGAGAGCAGTGCAGTCACTGGGGCTTTCTGCTTTCCTTCCACCCTCAGTGCTCTCACCTCTGTGAATGTTTCAGCAAAATTTGCCTTCCTTGTTTTGGCTGAATTCCACAACGTCAATCATCCTGTACACAGGAAAGAAAGAAATCGCTATGAAATGAGTGGCTTGATCCAACTTTCTTGATTCCACTGAGACTAGACTGAAGAACTGTAGTTACTGTGGTTTCGGCTCTATTATTTACACTCTGTGGGACCTTTAATCATTCATTTAGCTTATGGTAGTTTACAGCCAGGCATTAGCTCACCTACCCATCCTCCAAGCTAGCAGAAAGCTACGCTAGCCAGTGCTAACCCCATGCTAATATACTTGACCTGTCATCAGCATGTATGACCGTAGCATCCTATTTATCTCAATTAAATAGTGTCTGTCTGACTCACAGTTCCTGTAAAGTACCATGCAAACAAATCCTTTGCATGTATTCATTATTACTCGGTCTGTAGAACCTCTTAAATGGGTAATTGCCACAGGAGTAGAGTGAACACTGAAATTACAAAGGGCGTTTCAGGAACTCAGTATTAATAGTTAATTAAGGTAAGTAAAAATGTCTTTTAGTTAAGGGTGTAGGTAAGTTTAGAGAGATTATATATTGCTTTTTCTCCTGCTTTATAATTAAAATCAAGTCCCACAGAGGATCTATACCTTTTGGATCCATATCCATCCTCCAGCAAAATTCCTCCTCTTCCTTACACCCTGATGTAGACCACTGGCATAGTATGGTTAATTTAGCATAGGAGCTGCTATGCATTGCTTTAGAGTTTGTTTTCTTGCTAGAATGCTCTACATTTTTGGCAAAAGAACTGTACTGTTGCTGCTTTGCAAGGCAATCATGCAATGGGAGGGTTGTGGTAAGCAGGGAGTATATCTCTCAGCTCGAATCTCTCTAACTAGTCAGCTTGAGGCAGATTGACCCCTGAAGACACAGGCATTGCTATTTTGGCTAAGGTCTCATGGAGGAATTTGCCTGAATGCTGCTCCGTCACTCTTGTTCAAACAGCGGTGTAGGTGATGTAAAATTAATAAACCACATGAGTCATATACACATGATAGTGTATTTATAGCATTCTTGTGAGGTCTCATTAACATGTATTAGAAAAGTGCTTTGAAATTCTCCAGTGAAAGTTATCATATCACAGAAATACAGAGCATGTTCCAATCTTGACATCAGCTTTAATGAGCTCTTCAATTTAAATTGTCTAGATCTGAACTTCAGTTTGGGATCCTCTCCCTCAGGGTGGCAAGAATGTTACAAGGCTGAAGTCCTCCCAAACTTCTTGGAAAACTGAGTGATGATCCAAGAAGTCTGCGGCTTGGGCGCTTCCCACATTACATTTGTACCATAAACCATGCGGATTTTCTCCAGTCTTCCCTACTCAGTTGCAATATCAACAGTAAAGCCACATAATTAACCAAAAATATTCTTCCATTACTATCCATTAACATAATAGCTGGGAATTTAGGCTGAGACAGTCAACCAAAACATACTCCTTTGCTACTGAATTTGGAGTGGGAGGAAGCGTGGTGGGGGAGAGAACATGAGTACAAATTGCCTTTTCTCCTCCACTCTCATTTGTTTTCAGTACTGGGTGGGCTTGCTGCCTTCTGAAAGGGAGGGAGACAGAAGCAGAGCGTTAAGGGAGCAAACTGGGATTAGGCACTGTAGCAATCATGCATAGAGGAATATGTGAGTATTTCAGGCTGACTTTTCTTGGTCTCTTATCAAAAGCACAGTTTCTGTGCACAGAGTAAGTGGAGACTTAGCAAACGGGTTTTCTGGGCCGGCAGAAATCACAACTGAAAGCTTTTCAAATGAAATTATTTGTGGGGTGGTTGTATTACTTCAAGTCAGGGTCTTGTGTGTTAAGGGTGACATCCTTCTGCACAGAACAGAGGAGATGCAAACCCCTTATCCTCTTGGGGAGCAGAGGAATGAAAATTAAAATAGATTAATTATCCCATAGCTGTGTTCAATGGCTGCAATGCAGACTGAAGGAGCAGTGAGAGCTCCTGGTAGGACTGGTAACCTATTGGGCTGGTTGCTGTCACCACTGGATGAGGTAGCCAGCTTGCTCTCCAAAGGAGGAGCGTCAATCCACATCAGTCAGGAGCAAGAAAAAAACAAAGGATATAGAAGAAACAGAGTGAGAGTGCAGAATGCAGCGCACAGATAAATCAGAGATACAAAATGCTTATGTTTCTAATCTACTGTTTTTTAAATTTTATTTTAAAGGTGAGGAACGTAGGGGCAAATCATAAGCAAGTTTTATATGAAATTTGTTGCCTATTTATATATTTTCTAAATATATACATGAAGCAAATTGACAGAAGTTGTTGAGATTTATTACAAACCTCTACAAAAAGGAGGCATTCTCGCTTATTTATGGCAAGACAGTGTCATGTACAGGGAGGAGCGGTAAGGAAAGAAGCAGAAATAGGTACTTGTGTCTCCTGTTCCTGGCAGAACAGAAGGCGGGTAACAATATGGAAAGACTACCATCAAATAATGGTTGCAAAAGTCTTTGGGGAAAAGGAGAAAATATTAGTCCGTGCAGAATTACCAGTGAAGGGATTCAATAAGTAAGCTGACGTCATCAAAACACACAGGAAACATATTTTAAATATTAAGTTCAATTCAACTCTCAATTATCTAGGATAACAGGAGCTGGGATAAACCAAAGTCAGGGGTAATAAAACATTTATAAACAGGGCTCTAAGAATATGAGCAATACATCCACCTTCAAAACTTATAAACAGATTTCTATATTGAGTAGGCATAGTTTTGAAGTGGAGCCAGCAGAGAAGGGAAGAGCCTGAATGATATGCGCTGTGTGTCTGTCCTTGGCTGTGGCAGCCGAACCGGGAAAGAACAAAGCTGAGATAACGAGAGCTTCAACATCTGCCCGTACCCAGAGATGACTGCACTGTGTGGATGGAGCCCCCGAATTTGCTCACCCAACGTGTAGTAAGAGTTCTGACTAGCAGTGGCTCTAGGGGCTTATTATTCAGAGCAAATAATGCTGTCAAGCCCCTTATGTTTCTCCAGTTTCTAACAGGACACACAGTCACTAACTTGCTGTGCGTCAAAAGGACACACAGCTTTTATGAACCTTGTGCTGCTCCCACAGCAGAACAAGCCCTCCTTCTGTTAATTGAGACACAGAGAAATGTCTTTAACTTCTCAAATTACTGAATCAATTTTTTTTTCCTCCTCCCCCAACTTCCTTGCTTCCTTCTTCTGCCAGAGATCACTGTAGCAGGAAAGAAGTCAAACAGCACACTTAGTGCAGATAATTACTTCCTGGATGGTATCGTTTTTCTTTTGGATATGCTGCCTGACAGTTAAAATCTCAAAGAAAAAAAGAAAAAGGCTAAGATGTATTTAATTAAATCCTTCTTAAAAAGATCTGTCTTACTAGAGCAAATCCTTCTTATCATTTTTTTGTGTATGTAGAATCAATTAGTTATCACAGTTGTAACTTCTTCTGCCTTTTGAGGAGTTTTGTTTGAATTATAATAATTATTCTATCTGTGCTCTTGGTCTTTGTCCCTAGATCCTCATTCTGAGCTGCTTTTCAAAAGCACGCTGGAATTTCTTGGAATAGCTAACATGAAATACTTGAAATGAAAGAAAACAAAGCCTACCATGTAAGATGTGGATATCAAATATGTTCTTAATATTTTTTTCAAAATGTAAGTTTGAAGAAAATAACGTGAGTTTTTCAGCTTCAGGTAAAATGCTTGAGTTCTCTTAACAAATGTGCATCACACTAACATCAGTGAGTTAGCCTAGTACTGCAGGAATCATGCTTTGGCCAATTGTATGGAAGTCTTAAAGGCCAGTTTTTTAGGTCTGTGAAGGTACAAATTGGTGCCAGTGGGATTTTCAAAAGCAAAAATTGATATACTGGATCTGTAAATACCTTTAAAAATCTCAGAGTGCTTTTCACCTACTGTAAAAACCTCTGCCAGTACTTTGCCTAGCCACGAGGTCAAGTCAGTGTAACGTTGGGGATGGCACAGCCACAGCGAGGGATGGCACGCTTCTGAGACCACGTATCAAGATCACAGCTTCTCTGGGAGAAATAAGGAAGGATGATCTTGCCATTAACCTGGCAGACTGGGACCCAAGGGGGGCAAACTGGATTCACATTTGAATGGAAAGGTGGCTTTGTTTCCATCCTCACGTCTACAGTTAGCAAATGGTGCTGTAGCAGGTGATGATGAGAATTGTGGGCATTTGATTTCAAGCTACATTCATGCCAGATTGGACAACTGTTTTTTTCTGACCTTCATCTGAATGATAGCTACTGGCTTTTCTAGGACAGCTTAATAAAACAGTATGGTCTTTACTTTCCAACTTCTGTCTTACCATGTGTAGATGCAGGCTGCTTTTTGCTGGCAGAGACGTGTTTTTGTGGTGCTTGGAATTATTTGTAATGTGATTGTAGCAGGAGATTTCCACAAAGAATGGGGCCTCATTGTTGTAGGAAGTACAAGTTTCTCTTTTGTTATTATTTAATTTGATACGGAAGAAGGAGTTGCTCTGTAAGCCCTTAAAACTTACAGGTAATACAACGGCTCATGGGCTGAACAGGCGTAATACTGGACCTAAGTTGTTTTTTTTCTTGGAGCTGCAAAAGGAGAAAGCCTTGATTCTGAAGTGAAGCAGGTATGATCTCGAATCTTTCTATAGATCTCAAAATCTTCTGTTCCTCCGCAAACTGCTTGTCAGGTTAGAGAACTGGCAATGGGGAGAGAGTCTGGGATAATAACACCTTGTATCTTGTAGCAGTGTGAAGAGGAAAATTTTGAGGAGCTTAGATGTGTCAGTATGAGGCACAGAGTCTCATCTTAGGGAATGAAATTGTTACGTGCTCATAGAGATCTCTCTGAATTGCCAAGCTGCCCAGGACTATAAAGATGTAGCTGTTTCATTTTATTTTTGCTCCTGCGTGCCTTGCTAACAATTGGTGTGGTGTGATGTTTTGATTTCACACTTGCTAATTGCTATATGTTTCAGGAGCACGTGCCAGTTTTGTTTCACAGCAAGAGCCCTAATCATGAATGACGACTCATCGCTGCTGTGCACTTTGAAATCTGTTCTAGGTTAGTCGAAAAAGTCACACATTATGACAGTATGAAGCACTCGGAAAGAAGCTTGCTTTTATGACAGGGGTGAAGAAGAGTTACACCGAGGCAGTGTATTGAGAGAATAATAGATCTCCCAAATCTGTATTCATCTGCACATGTTACTTTGTACATAATGGGACTTTCATCTGGCTCAAGGAATACAGGACAAATTATTTCACAAGGATGATATGTCCTTGTACTGTTTCTCCAGTGAATTGGACACAAATAGGTCTTCCATTACCATCACTCATGCATGTCTCTTTTTCTTCCCCTTTCAAGTAGAGACAAACAGGGAGGGGAAAATCCAAGATTTCTCGAGCTTCTGTGTTTTCTGTGGCTGATATTAAGACATTCCTGCTGTTTGGAGCATGGTCTGTAAGCGTTTGGGTCTAGCCTTTCTATTTATGCAGAATTTCTGCACTTGTGTGCAACTTTATAAGGACATTGATGTTTTTCTGTCTTTTTGGTACACGAAGTGTGAGAACTGAATGAAGAGCTTACAGGGCTAATAAGATGAGAAAGAACACTGTCAAATGGATCATAGTTTATTCATAAACATGCAAATACTTAATGCAAGTATGAATGTGCACTTTCCCACACATACTAGGAGATGTATTTGCAACAGCAGAGATAAGCAGAGCATGGCTAATTTTGTAGATAAATACATTTTTGCTTATAGGCTGAGCTGTGCTTACTGATTGTGTTTATGATCCAAATCTTTGGGGTAATTTAAGCCAGTCATTTTTACCTGGTGCTTGAAGCAAACTCGGAGTATGCACCCAGTCTGTTAGTGCTGGTGTTTCATTAAGCTGTGGAGAAGCTGTTGCTTGCAAATGACTTTTGGTGCTGTGAGGTGTAGGGAGTTTACAGTGCTGTTGGGTGATGACTTTCTCCTCTGAAGTCTGGGGAGGTGTACAGAAAACACGATGAAAATACTGAACCATAACTTTCTTCTGTGTGCTCTCAGCGCTCTTGGTATCACTTGAGAAATCATCACAAGAACATACCTGGAGTTGAAATACTTAATATAACCTATTGTCAGTTACCCACAAAAAGCCCCCCCAAAACCAAAAAACCCAACCAAACACCAAACCTTCTCCCTTCTCTGCTGCTTTAAATTTCTAAAGGCTGATGAGAAACAGCATGGTCAGGAGCATACTTCTGTCCACTGAACCTCCTGGCACCTGAGTCAGGTGGCAAAAATTCCATCAGAAATAAACCTGAGTGAGAAACATTGCAGTCTGATGTTGGTAGTGAAGGGGTTTCCTTGTTGTAGGGGCACACTGGAGTGGAAATGGAGGAAAAACTGAATGATGTCAGTAAGGACCTGGTGGAGAATAAGTCAAGAATGTATTTAAAATTTTAAAAAGCTATAAATAACTAACAGAAATCGCTCATTTGGCTTGGTTACCAAATAGCTCCCATTGCCATGGGGGCTCAGCGCTGCCAGTGTGCATGTTCTTGCATCTTTCTGATGAGTAGGTTGTGTATGTACAAGTACACAAAGGACCGTCCTCTGCAAGTGGAGAGGTTTAAATGTGCACACGTTAAAAAAAAAAAAAAAATCTTGGTGCCCAGCTCAAATTTTTTAAAAGATCTTGTAGGTATTTACCTGCATTGTAAGACACTTATATACATTTACAAAACTGATCTTAGTGACTTTCCTGGTCACGTATGTGGAAAAAGAACCACCTCAATTTTTGCATTCTGAAGTACAGGCAGGTGTGCTCACAGGAGGATCATGAAAAATGTTTTGGTTCAGTCAAAGAGTTGGGCAAGAGTTTAGGCCATGTATTTCTTGCTTGAATTTTGAGTGCAGGAATTGATGAGATGAGAGAGATTTGTATATTTGCATTGCAGTTATTGAGGAGCAACCATACTGAGGCTGGCGAATGGCAGCCAGCCAACTAGACTAATATATTTTTGCCTGTATTAGTGTAATGCAAAATGACCAGCATTTATGTATGGAAGCACCACTTGCTGTGAATTAAAGAAAAGGCAAAAGAATCCATGTCATCATCTCCATCCTTCCCTTTCACTGGTGGCAAAAATGCTTCATGAAACAGAAGTAGTAAACAACGACATAAACCAATACATGGTGAACTCATATCTAGAAGTTAACTAGGAAAGAAAATCATTATTTTCATTATTATCATATGCACTTTTAAACTGTGCATATTTTTATATGTCACAGTGATAATATTATATATTGCATTGTCTAGTGACCTGAAAGCTTTTTATATTACCAATGAGTTAATGCCTATGAAATAAAGCTCAGTAAATATTTACTGTGGAGGCTGTCTGGGAAAGGTCATGTTGACTCATTTAATGTCATGCAGTTTATAAAATCATCCTTTTCAGAAGAGATGATAAAGGATTAGCATCCTGAGTTAAAATGAGAAAACAGTGCTCTAAAATTATATATTTTTGGTTTATAGTCAATTCTACTTTAGGCAACAGATTTTGCATTGACGATTTCTATACACCCTTTTCTCAACTGACTTTCATCTCTCCGTGTATTAAGCCGCCTTTTGCCTGGCTAGCCATTGTCGTGCCTGGGGAAAAGCTCTGTCAGGTATTAAAAGAGAAATATATAAAAGAAAGCTAATGGCTAAAGTTTAATTCTATAAATTCTGCATTCAAAGGGTTTGTAACTGCCAAACCAGCTAGAAATTTAATCTGTATGGTCTCAATACCATTATTGCTGAGCCTAATATACTAGGCTGATGAATGTATTTATAAAGGTTTGTCTGCATCCTTCTTGGCCACTGAATAACTGCCAAGTGTAAAAACCACATGACAGCAGCAAGGAATAATAATTTCTATGAAGAGAACACCAAACCTGCAGAACAGGGTTCTCGGCATCACCTAATGAACCAAGACTTCTATTATCCCTTGAATGACTTTCTAGCAACCTCACTTCATAAAAGACACAAAACAAATTAGAAGGAAGTTTCAGAGGTTTATTACTCTTTAGCAACTCAGGAAGAGAGACCTTGATCTCCTGATTGATTCTTGTACGCAGGGCGAGCCTTTGTCACATAGGCAAAGGATTTATGAACATGCATATATCTTTTGCTGAGTAAGACCTTTTGTATGCTTGAAGTTACATGCCTCGCTCAGTCATGGCCATCATGTACTTTTATACTGCTGAAAAAGAGAATAGCTAAACAAAATTTAAACCTTATAATGTCAATTTAGACAAAAAAGTTTAGGAGACTTAATACATAAAAATGGCAGTACACATCTGAGTTGCAGCTGCCATCACACCAAACACAGCTGATGTTTCTGGTCTCATCTGACCCTTGATGTTTAAAAGGAAAGGTGCACAGGGAGAGAAAAGCATCTGCAGAAGGAAGTTTTTTTAATCTTGAGTGGATAAATCAAATTCTTCAGATCCATCTCTCCCTACAGATTACAGAGGTAGCCTAGATGATGAGATTTGAACATATGCCCAATTTTCAGTCTGATAAAATGAAGCCAGGTGAATCCCACACCAAGTACAAAAGTCTCTGCATAAAAGTTCTGACTTAACACATCATTAAGGTCTCCTCGCTTTAAAGGTAACAGGATATTCAGTGTTTTAGTTGTACACAGAGAAGTGCGCAGAATGTTTGAGCAAGTTCTTATGATAGCACACAAGTGGATCTCAATGAAGGATAAATGTGGTGGCTGTGTATTAGAGTAGAAGTAGAGGGAATTATTATTTTCTTGATCTGGTAAACACAGTTGCAGAAGATTCTGCTCTCTGAGTTGAAGCCACTAAGCTGCTAGGAGAGGACACTGCAGCAGAATTATATCTTTCATGACAGCCATATAACACTCAGTAACCTGGACTGCCATCGCCCTGATAGGAAACAGCAGTCATCCTCCCCTGGCCGGTGTCTTCCTCTGGGCATGTGGGGTGGCATGTGTTGCATCTGAAATGACTTTACCCCATAGCTGAGGATCCCGACTCCATTTCCTAAGCTTTTTTTTATTCACTCCTCTCATTCACTTCCTTCAAGTCAACCTGTGGAAGCTGTATTAAAAACTAAATGCTTGATACATTATGACTAAATAAATCCTGCTGGAGTTATCCCTGCAGGGGAAGGTGGCAGTGCCAAGCTATGAGTTTTTGCAGCATTAGAGAGTTTGGTAGCGCTCATGACTACCGAGCAGCACGTTGGCAGTGGTAGCGTGATAGAGAACACTTCTGCGCGTAGGAATTTATCAAATCAGTACAAATGGCTGAGCTGAGCCTAAAGCCACACTAGAAATGAATTGAAAATCAGGCTGCAGCAACAACTGAAATGTTCTGTGTGGATTTGCAATTGACCCTGTGCTGTACAGAGAATTGCAGAGCTCATCTCTTGCTAGTAATCAGGGAAATGTCACTGGCTGCTTGCCTCTCTTTGAGCATAGGTTGGAAAAAGGCAAAAAACCCCCACCAAACAAAACAACCAACCCCCCAAAAAACTGAACAGTAAATGCTAATTAAAAAAAAAAAAAAAAAGCCACAGGAACTATGTATAAATAACATGAGAAAGTCTCAGCCAGGTTATCTGATCAGCTCTTGCCAATTTAGAGAACACATGAACACAGCAGGGTAATCAAAGGGCAGACTATCAGGTTCCACATGGGTGTGAAAATAAAATAAACCTGCTCTTGAACCTTAGAAAGCAATCTTTCAAGGGATAGCCATAGCCACATTATGGTTATGGGTTGGGGCAGAACGATAGTAAGTATTTTAGAGTATAGAACAGGAAGACTGGTGATCTGGATTTAGACTTTTTTTTCCTGATGATGCCATGGCTCCGCTGACCTTTGAAGAAAGGGTGGTGGCTGTTTGGGGCTTTTTTTCTGGGGAGGGTTGAGGGGCAGTGGATGATAGCAAAATGAGCAGCAATAAGGCAGACCGCTTGTTTAAGCTCAACTCCGGACCAAACTGAAGTCAGCAGCTTAGATGGTGACAAAATGTACCCTATATCTGCTTCTGAATTCTTCATGTCAGAAAAACAGATTTGAAACAGAAAATTATTACTTATTTCTATTAAAGGCTCTTTATTTCAAATTTCCAAACCTCTCTAGTAGTCTCAGAACATATTTGGAAAAACAGAGTTTTTGAAAATACTTAAGAGCACTTTGGTGCCTAATTCCCTTTAAAATCACTTGGAGTAATGGAAGGAGTTAGGCTCCTGGAATAGCCCCACTCTATAAGTTTAGTCATTGCATCTAGTCTGTTCTCATATTATAGATTAACATGGGGGGGAGGAAACAGAAAGTCTTGTTCTCTTCCACCATTTTCCACTAAGTTGTTTTGTGATTTCAAATGAATTGGATGGGGCAGCATCAGTCTTCGTGTTCTGTTGAACATCAGGGATATTCTGTGTGACTTTCTAATGTCACCTTTCAGCATCAGTACCTGTTCAGAAGCTGTTTCAGCATCAGAAGCTTATATTACAGACTTCTGTCATTTGCACAGGTGAATCCACACTTTTGGAGCTGAAGCACTAAACAGCATGAATTAATTAATCTTTCATCATCCAGAAAACACATCTCCTCCATTATTCCTTCTCATCTCCCATAGGGCACTTTGGAATCTAAGACACTTCAAAGATTTTTTTGACACCATGGAAAGAGAGATTTCTTTTTAATAATCCAAGTTCTTCCAAATCCACATTAATTTCTCGCTCACTATGCCTTCTCCTTCAGCATTTTCCTGGGCTGATCTGTTTCTCCTTTCCTCTATGATGGAGAGGGAACTGAAGTATAGCTGGATGTGTTTTGACCTATAGACGCTGTGCTGCGAAAGCACTTACTCTCAGTTGATAGAGAATATGTACATTCTTAGGATAATATATATGTAGAGCATACCGTTCAATTAACTCCTGTTCCTAGAAAGTAATCTTTCTTTTCCTTTCCCATAACTTCTCCTTTTTGGAATTTAACAGAGGAGCCACCTAACATGACCTCGTTTTCTCACCTGGCCGGTGTACAACTGATCATTTTACATTTGTTCAGGTAGAAATTTGCTTTCACTGTTCTCCCAAAGATGGAGAACCGGAGGAGATCACTACAAGGGCCAGTTTGTTAGTTAAGGGAATTGACGAGGCAATGTAATATGTTTCCTGTGCCCTTTTTTGTTTTCTGCCATTCACATACAGGCTTAAGAGGGAAGATGCATTGTAATTAAAGCACAGGGTTCATCTGGCATGTGTATGTGTTTGGGTACATCTCCAAGGGATGGCTAAACTTTAACTGCAGAGGCTCCATAAAGGTCTGAGTTGGGGCAGGGGATCAAATTCACGTTTTCCTTCAGAAGAATTATCCTTTGTGACATCATTTTAGTACTAGAGAGAAGCTAAACATCTAGAGTGGAGAGTAACAAATCTATGTGTGTCTGATTATGAATTCCTGTCGTATTTGGGGTGTATACGTGCAGGTAGGATCAATAATAGGGAGAAATGCAATCTGTGAGGTTCTAACCTAGTTTTAAACTTTGTCAACGTCAAGGTCTCTGGATCACTGTGCTTACGTTTTGCCCTCCAGTTTGCACTAGAAAGATGGAATAGAAGTATATGTTTAGCAATAATTTATTAAATATTGGGTATGCTAACAAGGTGATACGTAAAAGATATTAGCCTTACTGAATGCAAACATTTATTTTTCACATATTTAGCATTCTGGCATTTACTTAGTGCTATCGTAATAGCAGTGGATAGTGTCAAGAAACATTTTAGTCCAAATTATTAACTTCAGAATGGTAGCAAAACGTGGTGGACTGTACATACCATACTGACATTTGCTTGAAAAACCCGCCCTCATATTTTGCATTCCTGTGCAGAGAGGGGAAGAAATACCTGTTCCTTTAAAACTGTCTTCCAGAGCAAAGAAATGCTGAAGCTCATTTATAAAATATGACCAGCAGATTGTTATTACTGGCTTTTTGAGATTGAGAATAGCAACAGTGCTGAGGACACTATTCATAGAGCAGAATGCCAGAAATGGTGTGTTAACCTGAATCAAACATCATAAATTATTGAGAACTGCTGCTTTTCATTTCTTAAAATATTCCTTTTTGCATGGAAAATCTTGAAGATAAGGGTTTCCATTTCTCCCATGGAGTATTTCTTCCAAAGAATATTTATTAAGGGAAGTTCTCTGCACAGCCTGGGGAGAAGTGTAGATAAAAAACAAAAGCCCTAGGAATAAATTATCTTATTTTCAAGAAGTCTTTGCATTTTTGTAACAAGTCTTCCCATTTTTGTTACAAATCTGTAACGTTTTTGTTTGCGCTTTTGAAGACCATTTCAAACAATTCTTTCCTCTTGCAGTCAATACTCAAGTCTGTGCCTGCTCCAGAATTCACTGGAACATGTGATGTACTTTCTTCCCTAAATTGTGTAAGGATGACTTTGCCTTTTTTGTTGAAACTATAGGATCTAATAATGATAGCTAGCAATTCCAAGGAAGCCTTGGTTTGGGGCAATTTCGGCCCAGTCCTTACCTATGCTCAGAAAGCATCTTTCTCAGGTCATGGCTATGAGAACTGCTTTTTCTGAAACTGCTTGTATCTTTTTGTGAAACCATATCACTTCCAGTCATATGAAATGTTTTTTATTGAGCCCCTTCAAAACGAGAGTAAAGAGACTGGATGTGGAACATAAACAGTGTAAGGTTTGATGTTGCAACATATGGCAGAAAAATACTCTGTGAAGAGTATGAGCTATGAAAATAAGAAAGATATGGTATTGGACTGAGCCAGATGATGCAGTAATGATGGAAGCAAGGTGGGAACCTGAAGGGTCATCTAAAGTAAAGATTTAAGTATTAATTCATACTTCAAAACACAGATAAATTGTGTGAAAATGGAGTCTGTTGCCTGCTCTGGATGGTGACTTCACATTGCAACAGAAGGGAGTTTCATGGACCCCTTTTTATTCTAGTTATAAAGGATTGGAAGGTGGCTGGGATCATCCCAAAGCTGTGAAGTCTAGCCTGCACAGAGAGAGAGAGAGAGAATTTTATAAATGAAATTACTGAAACAGTTTAAATAGGCCAGAAGTTGACTCTGTTCCCTGCACAGTGATTCACATAACAATAGTTTTCCAACAGTGCATAGTAGATTTATTGGAGATAAGATTCCTATTTCTGAATAAAATTAACATTTACCATTTTTATTGTAATTGTTCTTCAGTATTCCTTGTCACCATCAGAGGAAAAACATACATTAGGAAGCTGGTGCAAAAATACTGCGATGTGACTTTTTTGCATGTTATCCAATACTATTTATTTTATGAAACTTCTTATGTGCTTTCTGTGGAGTTACCATTGCAAGACTATAGCAGAGGCCAAGATCCTGAAATCTGGAACCCAGTCCTATCTTTATTATAAGGCTTGGACTCACTGTACCCGGTGACAGAGGGCTGCAGGAATTTTGCCAAGCCAGGAGCACAGACCCTTTGGCTGTTCAGTGCACTTCCAAAAGTAATTCAGATCTCAGATGAATCCACAGGTATTCTGTCTGAAAAGGTCATCCTGACTCTCAGTCGTTCTATTTAAGTACCTAAAATTAAGTGAGATGAATCTTGGTGAGAATGAGTCATCATGTGATTTAGAATGAAATTAGCATTATTGGCCACTGGAACAAAATATATCCGAGTATAGTAGAATCACTCACAAAAGTAGTCGGTATTTCATCCAAGAGGTCTGGATATGCTGTTCAATATTGTCTTGTAATACTTGCATTTATGTTATTGTTGACCACCATTATACAGTAGGTGATCACAATGGTGATTTTGCCCTAAGTAGATCCTTACAGCTTCAAAATTTAGTCTTGTTTTGGCATTTCAGATGCCCATTTTGAGAACTCTGTGGTACTTCAGGATTTACTCCATAAGAGCTGACAGAAGTCAGATTTGTTCAGGGTCTTAGTTCCACTTGTCTAGCATTAGATAACCTGATACAGTTACCAGTACTTTAATTTTACAGAGCTGATGAGCATCCACAGCTCCTCTTAAAGTCAACAGAACATGTAACTACTTGTACTTCTGATAATTTGGTTCTGGCCGAATGTGTTTCGGAGTGAGACATTCAAAAGCTAAAGTACATAAAATTAGTAGCTGTTTTGCAACTTTGATCTCTTCCTCATGTGTAAAACGCATATTGTTATAAGGAAATAAACTGAGGATATAGACTTCTGAAAAGAGAACTCTGAGCTCTGCTGCACACCATTTATTTTCCTATTACTCATAGAATATTGTTTATGTGACATGTTGTATATCTCCTTGCCTCCCCCTCCTTTTTATTTTAATTGGGTCCTGGTTATTGGCTGGAAATTCCACTAGCATGACTCATCCCTGCACTGGAAATGACTGTGAACAGGCATCACATTGTGAGATTTGCTTCCCCCCCTTTTTTTTTTCCCTAAGTGCTTTATCGTGGCACGAGCTTGTAATAATAAACTAGGAAGGAAGTTGGAGCTAATCATTTGGTTCTGAATGCACAAGCCCTGCCAAATTTCCCCACAGGCATGAAACAGCCGCTCAAGCTGTGACACCAGCAAATTAAATCCTGGAGGTAGCTGACCATAAGTAATGAAATGTGTATTTACCATACTGATGCTGTCAGTCCTAAGACACACTGGCTTTACAATCTAGTTAAGTGGGGCATGCTAGTCACTTCCAGCGGTGCTTAGAAAAAATACTCAGGTTTTTCCCTAGCTGCCTTCTTAAAATCACAAGCCCAGTGCTGGCTGGTAACCCTCACCTCATACAACATGAAGAACAGGATGCCCAGCATGGTCTGTTCTTTTAAAACACTGCCAAAGTGAAAACCATATCCCAAAGGAGACAAGTGATCTCATCTTATGACATGTTAATTGCCAAGCCTTTTTGTTCGTCCCTTATCTGCCACTTCATTCTATAAACCAAACCTCAGAGCTGAAATGAAAGGATAAAAATTATTTCAAGAGCCAATGGATAATAAACAACAGATGCCTCCCACAAACCATGTGTCCCATGCATGCAGAATTTTAAAAGCCTGGGCACGTACAGGTGTGTGCAAGAGAGCCGCATAGTCACCAACAAGAATAGGTACCACTCAAGAGAGGAATGCGTTATGTAGGTGGGCGCAGGCATGGGATGGATGAGCCACACAGCTACTAAAAAGATGTCACTCAAAAAATGCATATCCGTCACGGCAGCAGTGGTTCAAAAGCATCTGGCCACAGGCACACGAAAGGAGGGAGGCTATCATTTCACAATCCACACATGCTTTGGAGATAAAGGACTCAGAAAAAGTTTTTTTCCCCAGTTAGGTGTTGTCATACGTAACAATAGCCTATGTCTGAGAGGTTTCTATGTATTTAGCTAGCAGAGGCATGTTATGCTAGTTGTGTGAGAACTGTTGAAGAAGGTTAGTGGATCATTTGCTAAATGGTACTTGCTGTGAATTCAAGAAAACATTGTGAGGGGAAAAATGGAAGTACGGTCTTCAACATGGTTAATACAATACCCATGGAGGAATCAAAGAATAAAATAACACCCCATACGAGCAGTCTCTGAAAGCATCTTACTAGATTCTAGGAATGTCTATAACTCTACAATTATATGCTTAATTTCCAGCTGTACTTGATTAACATCACAAATGATTTATAATACCACTAAATATAAGGAACTTGCTTTGAACTGTTTGTTGGCACGTATAAATTTGTTAGGGTCTTTTGTCTGTCTCTTCATAGCAAGGTAGGCACGTTGAGTTAGTACCATGCAATTCAGCGGCAGAGCCAAGGGAAGCCTAGAGTATTCTATGGGATTATACGTGCACTTCAAGCTTAATATCTAGAAATAACCATGCTGAATCAGGTCTGTCTTTCCTTGCTTGGTCTTGGAAGACAACCATGCTTCTTTCTGTGATACAGTAGTGCACATGCTACTGGAAAGCCAGTCTGTGGGTGCCTTCCTTCTCCTGTCTTCCCACATCAGGACAGCTGAAGTAGGAATCATTCCACATTTTCTTAGCCCGGGGAGAATGGGGAGGAAGAAGGATAAGAGAACTTCTACTTGTTTTTGACCAGAGCTAAACATAATCCTCAGTTGAAGGTTTGAATCTGTGTGGACCCAAATGCTGGATCAGGATTTAAGGCACAGTACAAACACTTGAAATGAGGTATTTTGATCTATTCAGGGGTAAGCCTGTTGAATTCAGCTGAAGCTAAGGAGAAAACATGGAAGCTTTTGCATAATTGTAGTCTTTCATTGTAAACCTCTTGGAGCAATCACTCTACTGTCTGTGAAAAATTACCCAGAATTCAACAGAAAAGTATTCACCATTGATTACATTGGCTTATATAATTTTAGCAACTTCAAAGTCATTTTTTAAAAGACTAATCAAAGCAAACCTCAAATCAGCAGCTGAAGTTGTGTTGCCTCTATTTTTAATCTCAGGCTTGAAGCTCTCTAGACTGGTTATCCCATTTGGGCTGGACCTATTATACACTTGTTACCCTGTTCTCATGTTGGGTCAGATGAATGGATTTGCTTAGATCCTTTCTTCTCAAGCCTATAGTTTTGCATATAGGGTGATATGACCTTAAGTACACTGTGAAATCTCAAAGCCCAGTGGTAAAAGCATAAATATGTGTAAAGGCAAACTACTGTTATTTAAAGTCTTACAGTTCTAGAACCAATTCTTTGTTCTTTTGGGGGTTTGGTTTGGTTTGTTTTTTGAATGCCAGGAGTTGGCCACGCCATATGTGTGAATTCCAAATAGGGAGCCTGGCTCCTGCACCATAAATCCAAAAAAGACTATTCTCATGGAAGAATCCCCACTAAACAAAACTACAAGACAAGGAGGTAGCCAAGCTGCTAGAATTACTCTCTGAAGGAGGTGTCTGGCTCTTTGGTGCAGGAACAACTTGACTGAATAAGTAAGTTGCAAACCAGCCATGGTTGCCCACCCTGCCCTCCAAATAGAGCTCTCAGCCTGTGAAATACGGAGAAAAAGATACCAAGGAGCTGGGAATTGAAAATATCAGATATTGCAGGTTTTGCTGGGGGTAAAAAAAATTCCAAGCAGCAGCATGGCCTAATAAACAAAAAGGCAACTCTTGATTAAAGCTTGAACTTTTCCTTCTCATTAATTACCATGACTCTGTTTTGAAATTCCTGTAGAGAACAAGCGTTTCTTGCTGACAGCTGGTTTGCAAAAGGAAAGTGTTTTCAGCTGGCAATGACTTAACATGCTTGTGATATATGAAAACAAGGTTAAATTGCTCCTTTTTGTCTACTACTAATAAAAGAAATATTGAAAATGAAATGGTGTAGCTTAGGAAATGAAGAGTGCCAACCAAAGCCATGGACATAGTGCTGAGAGCCATTTATCACCTGGTACTTGCTGGAATGGGCATATTTGGAAAAGCTTAGTCAGTGCCAAAAATTATTCTCCAGTTGCAGGCTTTCAGAATATATTGCATTGAAGAACATATGATCCTGTTTCTGCAAGATAAGAGAGTCTTGATTTAATCATCTCTTTTTGGGATTTAAATGACTTACACTTTGTGGCTTTATTGGAAATCCTCTTGCTCCTGATACCATTTTTAATCTCATCCTTCTTCTGCTCTGCTCCACCTTCTGTCAGGAAAGAAAGGAACAAAGCAGAGGCTTTGTTCCTCGGGATGTAAGGGATGGAGTAGCCAGAGCATCAGAAAGCACATGGCAGGAACCAGCCTCTGCTGCAGAGAGACTGGCCTGATAATCAGATGCCTCTGGACTTTGGCTGATTGTCAGTTGTATTCTGAAAAAATTGCTAGATCTTTGATGCTAACTGTCTTGCAGAATATGAAACATAACTTTAACACAAATACAGCATGATTATCCTATGAATAGCAGGGAAAATGACTAGGAGTGAAATAATATGTTTTACTTCAGCAAAGTCTTTATTCTTGTCTTGTAGAATGCAGAACCTTTCCAGGTTACTGTCCGAGAAGACAATTGTATCATTGTCTCCCTGGAAGCATCTGATGTTGTGAGCTCATCCTCTGTATATGTTGTGAAGATAGCTGGAGAATCCAAGAACTACTTTTTCCAGTTCGAAGAATTCAATAGCACTTTACCTGCCCCTGTGGTTTTTAATGCCAAATACCATGGCCTATATTACATAGTAACTCTGTTGGTAGTGAATTCAAATATGGTTTCCAAGTCGGCGAGATCAATCACTGTGTTAACCAGTAAGTAACACCTTATTCTTTTTTTCTTCTGTTTCTTCTCTTTGTGTGTGTTTTTTCCCCCTGGAAGTTCTTCTTGTGGAAAAGGTTGGATGGGGCTTTTTTTGTTTTGTTTTGTTTTCAGTAGGCCCTCCTGGTGTGCAGGATGAATCCCTGTGTGAGAACAGTAGAGAATATGTGTTGAGAAGGCTTATCAGAGAAAATTCACAAGGTCTGGGCAGCAGGAAAGGCACAGCTGTGGGTTCCCCCCAGGTGACCCTTCCTGAAGACTGACTTGGAGAGTTTTAACATACTGAAACAAGTGATGGTTGAACCTCCTTTCCAGACAATCATCCTAAACTCAGGATAAATCAGGAGTTTCAAAAATCTAGTAAAAGGAATAAAAAAGTGTTGACTGACATTTCAGTGTAAGCACTCCTCTTACATAGTGAGGTATATTCTGTTTTAAATGCTATAACAACCTTCTTTGATTGCTAATATATTGAATCAGTACTAAACCTGAAAAGCAAATAGTAGTCACCATGTGTTTCTGCCAGTACAGCTGAAGTTTTTTGTGATGGAGACCATATTTCCAGATTTCTGTGTGATTCCTGCTGTATTTCTGGCTCTACTGTTGCTCCAGAACTCTTTCCATCTGCGAACCTGAAAACAATTTGTAGAATATAAAATTATTTGTTCATCTGGAAGACAGATTCAAGAAAAGACAAAAAAATTATTTGGATGGGGCAAAACCAATTTCCTTTTTCTTCTTTTCTTTTCCTAAATGGCACCTTAAAATCTACAGACAGTTTTAGTTGGCTTGCAGATGTGGAATGGTTATGATTTTGTGTACTTATTCTGTCAATGAGGAATGCCATCCACTGTAATAACATTCAAAGCATATTACAGTAGCTTCATATGTTACTGAGTGAGGTGCTTGAAACTTAGGAGTAACCAGATTTTGCATCATCTAGACATTCTTCAGCCTTCCCTTGTGTGCCCAAGTTGTGCAACCATGAAGGATCCCATGGGAAAAATATCATGGGGTTGAGTAATGCAAGTCTTTCGTAAGGCATATGTGCGAGAACATCTATGTGTAGCGGGCAATTTAAGGGTTCACAAGCAGCCTGAATTTCTTTTTATTTGACTGCTTTAACCTTGCAGACAAAGTAATAATTTTAATCCAATTTCCTATTTTATGGTTTGTTTGTTTTCTTAAAAGAAAATAATGGAAGTATAAGGTGTCTATACAATTGAAGAAAAAAAAATGCCTCACTATGCATTTCCAGTGGGTTTTGAATGCCTCACTTGCAGTCGTGCGGCAGGGCTGGTTGCTGTTTGATTTCCAGAGCCCAGGAGGGTCACTGGTGGCAGGGGAAGGTGTGATCCAGAATGGCAGATGGAGCACACACTCCCATGCAGGGGATCTCTGAAGGAAGGAGGGAGCCAGTGTCCCTCAGCCCATCAAAGCCAGCCCCAGACTTCCCATTTCTGGCTCAGGGGGTTTCCACAAGGTGTTACCGAAAGAGCGCGAGTCTGACATCTCCACGGGTCGTAGCCCACATCTCTCCCACTCCTCCAAGGCTTGACGGTGTCCTTTCCGGCAGACGGGAGCCCAGCCCTTTCCACCACCTGTCTTATGCGGGTGTGCTGGCAGCATCTCAGGGCTCCTGCTGTGGCCTCTGCTGCTCGCCCAGACCTTGCAAGGACCGGTGATTCTGGCAGTCGGCTGGCGCTGCTTGACGAACTCGCGTAACAAGAGGGGAACAACAAGTTTCACTGGTTTTGTCTCAACAGAAAGACAACCCGGCTCATGGGAATGAAAGGGCATTTTTTGCAGGCGGCGTTGAAGGATGCTGTACCAAGCACTAGAGGCGTGCTGTGAATTGTGAGCTTCGCAGGGGAAAGGGCCCCGTCTCCTTCCTGGTATTTTCTGTTAGGCAGGCTGATGAGCGCTAGCTTTCATGTAGCAGCCTCAGCTATTAACACAGCTCATCTTTTTGAGCACGAGGCTACAGGAATGAAAATAAATTTGAGATGAAAAGACAGTGTAGCAGGCTGGGCTTTTCAAGGTATATTTCAGTGCAGTGCTTTTGGGAAGCGATCTTAAAACTTGTGTAATAACCATTAGCTTCTCCTGCAAAATTGCATTAGATGATAATTTGATTTCATATTCTTTTTTCAATTTTTCCTTTTATTTGTATTGTCCACTGCCTGTTTTACATTGTTTTGTGACTATTAATTAACTTGATTTTTTTGGCAGACAATAATTAGGATAGATTCATATTTTTCTTAAAATAATAAAATATTTTATTATTAAAATAAAAATAAACTATGCCATATAGTTTATTTTAACCATGCAAAGACATATAACTATCTGATTTATTCCCTCTGTATCTTACAAATGAAAAAATAGCACATTGTAACTAGCTTCCAGGTCCAAATTAATTCCTGCTCTAATTTCATTGGTATCAAGAGAGCTTTACCAGTTGCAGATTGGCTCCATTCATTAGGCCGCCACAAGATAAATCAAGTAGGATAGCCAGTGATGCCAACGTGGTTATTCCCAAGGCTGTACTTCGATATTTTACAATAGTTTTCTGGGATCTCCTGATGTCTGCAAAGGAGTCAGTGCAGGGAGATGCACTCTTTCAGCTTGGCCATATGCTGGAGATCTGAGTTTCACACAGAGCAGTGTGTATCCAAATTGTGCATGTGAAAATGAGCGCAAGGTCCTTCAAAGAGATTGCCTACTTAGAAATTCAGTGAGAGTTGTGAAAGACCTCTGCTTTCTGATGGCATATCTTGATGACATTTCCTTCTTCCTATTCACATCCCTCAGCGATGTACTGCTTCTCAGCATATTGGCAAAAAAAGCATGTCTCTTCACAGGTTGAAACTTCATCCCACTTAAGTCAGAGAAGACTTTTGTTTTACCCCTCTAAGGTTTCTGTCCAGGAAAAAAAAAAAAAATTTAAAAGCTAATAAAATATATATTTTATATATTATATATATGCATCTGTAATTATATATGTGTAAATATAAATACATATAAATAATTGTGTGTATAAATATGTACATAGAAAAAATAAAATATCTTAATATTATATAAATATACATATATGCATGTATGTATGTTAATTTGGGCTTTCTCTACAAGGCTGAACAGTTTATTTTCCGCTTGTCTCTGCAATAATTTCAGGGTTTTCTCATGTTAATCAAAACACCACAACCTATGGAGTTCCCTTGTTTAGGTTCTGTAGTCCAGATTGTTGTAGTGCAAAGTATGAGCTATTTGTTGCAATATTTCTTCTCAGAGCCCAAGGGTTTTGTCAGCTGGAGCACAGCCCACATCCTTGCATTGCTTCCTGAGCAGGGATGTTAAAAGGATGAGATGAACGGAGCGCGTTCAACTCTTAGATAGGAAACCTGTAAAATAGAATTTGAGTCCAAAGTAACACTTCCGATTCTGTAGCAAAACTGTGTTCAGCAAATTTGGCTCAGTACTTCACTGAAGGAGAAAAAACTGAAACCCTGACTACTTATTATTAAAGATCCCTGTCATGGTTTTCACAGTAATAGATGTGTGAATCTCACCGTTCTGGCCAGATTCCTGTGTGTGCAGTTGTGTTGTGCCTATCAAAGTGACCTTCCTTCCAGTTTTCAGTCTAGACAAAGATAGAAGTAGTTTTGGTATCTGACACAATTATTTCAAGCTTGCTTGCTTCTTCTGCTCTTGGAGTTTTGGCTTTTTGACGGCAGTGAAGTAACTCCAGAATTTATGTAATTAATTTAGTCTTTTGCAATATTTGAAAGAAAGTTCCACCTTATTACTAATTGGTTTTAAAGTAGTTTATGAGAGAAATAAAGAGCTTGGATGTAAAATCAGTGACTGAAATTCTTACTCATTCTCCATTTTCCCAGCTTGAAGCCTTGTTTTATTCTTCCCAGGGTGACTCATACTCATATAGCCTTTCTTTTTTTTTTTTTTTTCAAATTCACTGTCAATTTTTGTTGTCAAGGAAAAAATATTTGTACATTTGAAGGAATGGGGAAAGCAGTACATTGTAAAACTATTGTGTGCTGTAGGAAATATGTATATCTTCTGGGAATGGGAGAAATCAGGATCTCTGAGGGTAAAGAGCAACTTTGCCTGACTTTTATTTTAGCTCATGGTTAGGAGTTTTGAGTGGTAAATGTCTCATTGTTTCAAAAGCCGATGATTCCTTACATATAAATCACAGTAAAATATATTCCCTTTAGGGAGAGTTCTGCCTCTGTGCCTTCTACAAAAAATATTCTCCTCAAGAGATCAGTGGGCCTGCTGCCTGGGACTCTGATCTCTTCAGCTCTCAGAAAGTAATTGGCATTAGACCTAGTTAATGCTCAGTTGTCATTCTGCCAGATGCTGCAGGAAGTGATTCAGCAGGTCGAATCCTTTCCTCTGGCTCGTTAATGGATCAGAGCTGTTGAAGTAGAAGCTTCAGAGGGTTGGGGGTTTTTTCCCAATTAAATGTAAAACTTAAGCCCTTGGTGCTTTTCTTTCTTTAAGGATGACAATGGCACATCTTTAAAAAGGCTGATTTTCTGTGGCAGCCCTAATTTTGAAACGTAACTCAGAGGAACACCTAGGTTCATTAATGCTCAGCTTTCCCCAGCAAACAAATCATGTTATCCCCTTTCTAAGGTGAAAAAAGCCCTCCATCGGAATCAAAGAAACAAAAAGAACTGCAACCATATGACTAATTTTTCCTGCCGTAATATCTGTTGGAAGGCTGATTTAAAGTATTGACCTAAATCTCTTCAAGAACAACAGATATACCTTTGTTCTTGTGACAACATTATTTTTTTAGTTTGTATTGTCTTTTTATTTGTCATCTTATGCAGGCATCTAGAAATTGCAGTATATACCATCATTGCTTAGATACTGCTTTCACTTACATTCCCCTTTCAAAAGCAATTGCACATGGTATCTTCTATTACGTATCATAAAGTTGAACATTATGTTCCTAAAGTATTAAACAGCAGCTGTTTAATCTTAAAAATGGTTGCTTTTTTAGCAAGAGATAAAATGATCCCTAAAGTTTATAACATAATGGAGCTTTACCTAGCTATGACTTACTCCCATTAACTATGTAGATATGGAAACAGTGTCATCCTGGGGAGAAAGTTATATAGTTCACAACTTCTTCATATGAATAAAGGGGATTATCCATGGGAGTTAGACCACTCAGGTAATGGGGCTTCTTTTTTATAGATGTCACAATATGAAGGTAAATCATGATTAATTTGGGTTTGAGTGTGAGAAGCAAGAGAGTTGATCTCAGTCCCATTTCAATCACCCGCATGTAATATTACGTCTAAGCTACCACAGTAATCAGTCATTAATTGAATCTGTAGAGTGACCTGATCTACGAATATTAAAACCAAATTGATTTGGACTGGAATATGGTACTTATTTTCAATGTACTTGTTTTTTTCTTTTTCCTGAATGGCAAACATTAATCTGTCTGGCACAGATTGAATGCATTATTGGAGGATTTAGCATCCAGAATTTTCCAGGGCATTTGAGGAAGAGGTTAGCAGCATTTATTATGCTATCTTGATGTTTGTATAATGCAGGCTATGTGCTAAATGCAAAATGCTGTAGAGTCCAGGAGAAACACACAAATCAAGTTTCTCATAAACAGATAAAATGGGAAAGCAGTTGCTATAGGAGTGGCAAATTCTGAGAAAAAAGGCAAATTTAGGTCTTGATCTTGCAAGCTTGTCTATGTGCGTTTAATATAGTCTGCAAGACTAAAAATAAAGAGATTGCACATGAAGAAGTGCCTTAAACATGCTATTAGAGGGACACTGAAACTCTCCAAGTCCCTTCTGTAATATGACTTCAGACATCAATGTAGTGCAGAGCATTTATAAAGCTCTAAGTTTTTTGAAGTATTATATTACACTTTATTTAGGCTATTTTTTGAAAGCCACTGAAATCTTTGAAAAGCTGGATCCTAAATACTGAAAACTGTAAAATTAAAAAGACCCGACTGTTTATGCTCT
Organism: Balearica regulorum gibbericeps; assembly: GCF_011004875.1. Classification (NCBI taxonomy): domain Eukaryota; kingdom Metazoa; phylum Chordata; class Aves; order Gruiformes; family Gruidae; genus Balearica; species Balearica regulorum. The sequence continues at coordinate 70,392,255 of NC_046184.1, forward strand.
GAATTATAGACAGTGAAGAGTGACATTTTGTATATTCCTTAAGTTTAATAACCCTCAGAGCAGTTAGTAAGTGAAAAACAGAACGAGATTTTTATCTGCTGAGTGTCCTTTTAATTTCACAGTGTGCAAATAGCTTTTGATGTGAAGATTTGGTGCTGAAGGAAGTAAGATAATGGAAGACTCTTTAAATTGCATTATATCACTCCTGCTACTCTGCTAACATCAGCCTTGAGCAAGGAGAGGAGAGTAAGCGGAAGATAACAACAAGAGAGAGAGTCTGTGGTGATTACCGCTTAATTCAATTATTGGTTAATTAAATCAAAGCATCAGGAGGAAAAATCATTTGGATTAAAAATGAATATAACTTCCATCCTTTATTTGATTTGTCGTAGGAAGGAATAAATGCGTTAATTTAATCACTGACATAAGAAAGTTTCAGTAATTCTTTCAGAAATAAGGAGGCCTCAGATGTGAACGAGATAGCAGGATAAAGCCCAGGGCATACCTGCTAACATGAAAGATGACCGCACGCAAGAGTTGAGCTGTTTAGAGATTGTTATTGTCATTTAAACTACTATTGTGTGCTGTGTGAGCTGTGATATGAATCCTCTGGTCATGTGCATAGTCAGATCAACTATTTATTTCAGAATAAGCGATGGGAAAAGCCTCAGCAGAAAGAAAAGGGTAGGCTTTGTTTTCCATGATCTGCTTTACTCCTATTTATTTCTAGGCTATCACAAATTGTCACCAAAATTTTCACAGATCACATCACTGAAGTGCCCGTTGGTGTCTGTGAGATTGGGTGTTTCTATTTGTAAGCGATTAATATATGAATATACTGATATTTACCTGAAGCTAATGAAGCGTCTTTGCCATGACAAGCATTTTAATAATCCTACAACATTGCATTCCCATGCTCTGACAAAGTTAAAAATGTGACAACATGACGACTTCTTAAGACTCGGGGAGAGATTCTGTTTGCATCTGTGGCTTTTGTTCTTGGTTAGTTTTTTCCTCCACTTCTCATCACATCTGGAAACTTGGTACCGTAGTGAAAATACTGTGCCATTAACTGGGGTTTAATTTTCACTTCTACTACAGTCTTGCTTTTCCATCTTTGATTAAACTATTCCACCTTCTGTGTGATAATTCCACTTTTGAAACTGATACTGCTCTTCCCTTTCATCTACTCTTCCTCTTGCTCATTGTGACTCTATGCACTTTGGGGAAAAATATTTTATTAGTTTTTCTCCGGAGCCTACAACAGCAGAACTTTGAACTTAAATTTTGAGTCCTCCAAGGCCAAGCTAATGTACAGCCTGAATTTTTCAATCTGTTCCCTACAGTATGCAGGAACTAAATCAACACAATAATACTTATAAGGGTGTAGGCATAATTACTGAGGGTGTTGTGCATTAACTACCTCAATTAAAATATGTTAGTATGACAAATTCCAACTGACACTATAACCTTGTTTTGAATATCATCTTGGCCCTCTTAACCAATGCTATAATTTTTTTTCTTGTTGAGGAGAGCATCGAGCAAAAGGCTAATTTTTTTTTAAATTTTTCTTTTCTTTTTTTTGTGTGGATAAAGGAGGCTGAATAATACTGTGACTCTCTTATATGCAAGAATCCAGACTCCCAGCTACAGTGAATAGACACAGCTTTCCTTAGTCAATGGAACTACACTGGTCTAGGTGCCACATCACAGGACACATTTTTATACTTTTTATAGCCCACCTGGCTCAGAGGTCAGAGCACTGGATCGGCAGTTCTGTGCTTACCTCCCCTCTGTGCCCAGGCTTCTCTGTACCTCAGTTCTTCATTTGTAAAATAATGGTAGTGGTACCGCTATATTTTGTAGAAGCTTGGTGTGGATAAATATGTTGCAGACGGTGGCCCTCTCAGATATGGTAGGTACGGGGGCTGGGTAATTACCCATGAAATAAAGAAATGAATACATATCAAAATATAAAATCTTCATGCAGGTAGCTTCCTTTGGCTGTTACGCTGATAAGCTTCTCAGCTAATCTTAGAAGTTCAGATTTATGCCAAAGTTATGAGCAATTTCAAGTGTTTTGTTGTTTTTTTCTGGGCACTTCTACATGATTGGCAAGCATTAAAGATGAAAACCTTTCTGGGGTGATGACTGTGAGTGCTTAAATAATAACGGCTATTTCAACCTTACTTTTTATGGCAAATAAGGAAATTTTTCTGTTAAAGTGTAAGTATCAAGAACATAAATTGTTTTGTGGGGGAACACACAAATCTTGGCTTTGACAACATGCCAGGTAGCTTTGCCCCAGACCTCTGTGAAGCCCCAGATGTCACCTGGTAGATTGAAGAGTGCCTGTGCCATACCTAGCAAAACCTTTTGTTTCTTTGGTGGTGTTTGGTTTTGTTCTTAGGTGTCAAGAACTCAGTTTGCCTATTAATCTGTTCCTTTCTTCCTTTTTTCCTTTTATTTGTATATCCTTTAGAACCCCTTCCTGTGAGCAGTGTTTCTATCTATGATTACAAACCATCCCCAGAAACAGGAGTGTTGTTTGAAATTCAGTACCCAGAGAAGTACAATGTTTTTACCAGGGTAAATATAAGCTATTGGGAAGGAAAAGACTACCGAACAATGCTGTACAAAGGTAGGAGGAAACTCTTCTGCTAAAACTTAATGCTACCTGCTGGAAACATTATAAATAGTGGTCTTAGGTGTGGTTTTGGCATGTATTGGTTATAATGATTTATATTTCTGGTAATGCGTCTGTTTATAATTATGTCTTTTATGTCTTATTTATGTCTTATTATATCTTATTACTTATTTATATCTTAATTATATCTCATTATATCTTTTGTATCATGAAGTAAGGGATGGATCTTCAAACTGAGGTAGGGGTTCACTTTGGATTTAAACCTGCTTCCTGTTCTAGTGATGCTTCCTTTCTTTTGGATTTTAGAGGAAGCCTGGGCGGTTTGGATTTTTTAATTCAGTTCTGAAATGAACCTGGGAATGGATCCCCAATTTCTGGTGCTTCCAAATAATCATGTACACTAAAATCCAAAAAAAACTTTCCACCATTTTTTTTTCTATCTTTCCTGCTGCTGTACAATCCAAAAACAAAAGAAAAGGAAAAGGAAAGAAACCTGAAACTCAGTGGGAAGGAGAGAGATATGTTTTAGCTTTCTAGATATGTTGGTTGAAATCCCCGGATGACATTCTGCATCAGTTGGAAGCTTTAAAAAAGTTCCCAGTCCCTTCCCTCTGGAGAAGGTTTCCTCTTTGGTGAATGGTTGATAGGAGAGTTCTGCGATGCCCCAGAGCTGGGAAACCATTTCAGTATACCTGATTCCTGGTGCAGGACTTAAATCTGGTAGTTCTGTATCACCATACAGTGACACAGTGCTAATAGTACTATGCTGTGTAGTACTGTATATTACCGTGGCTTTCAGTGTTGTCCCTGAGCTAACAAACCCTGCTGCATATCATAAATTTCATTTTTCTTAAGATAATCTAATCAAAAACAATCAATCCAACAATCTAGACAGTCAGTCTAAACGATTTAAACAATCAATCTAACCATCTAAACAATCTAACGAGGAAATTCTGCTTTCTCTTTTATTTGTTTAAAATTGAACTCCTTTTTGCCCCGCAGTATAGCTTAAGTATAGCATTTATCTCAAAGATATAAATGAGACTGTCCTATGGAAAGCATCCTAAGAGGTGAAAAAGGCACCTGCATACTCTGTAGGCCCTGAACCCCCAATGGTTTAACATTGCATAGTGGCAGTAAAATGTCTTTGAGCAACCCAGTAGGTGCTGGATTGAATTTTAGGCGTTGAATTAAGGCTCCCAAAGTAGAAGTCCGGTCACTGTAAGCTCTCTCTAAAGTCAGCAGAGGGAGATACGCACCTCCAAAATGAGGTCAGAAAAATTTGGAGTCTCTTTGCTTCAATACAGGGTGGGGCTAGAAATCACATTTTCAATGCTGTGAAGTGCCAGAAGTGAGGAAGTGTGATTCTGGATCATAGTACAAAATATAGGTGACCTCTTTCCAGAGAACAAAAGGGATACCAGCAGTAATTTTTGTCTTCTACAGCTAATACCTGGTTCCAGGGGCTGTAATGCTGCAGCTGCTGATTAATAAAAATGTCAACCTGAATTAAGAGATTCACTTAATCAACTCACGCGCTCCTTTCCGTAGCCAAATAGCTCTAAGCAACTTCTCTTCAGCCCGCACGTGTACCGATGGTGGACATGAGCTCAGCTCTCGGTACTGCGGCTTGCACTCAGTTGCATGGTGGATGGTCCTCTGAACATCTACCCCGACTGTTATGCCTCAGTCAGCAAAAGACCAAAGAGGCTTTTGCGTGCAGCAGTTAAAGGTCTGCAGAAACTGTCAGATGCTCTTTGAGATATTCAGTGTCACGTGGAACAGGCTGCCAGATTCAGTTCCCTTTCCTGTGAAAAGTAGCTCATGTTTCTTGTGCTGTTTTTTAGGAGGTTTTGGTTTGGTTTGTTGTTTGGTTTTGGGTTTGGTTTTTTATGGGGGGGGGGGGGGGGGGGTGTGGTGGTAGCAAAGTGGCTTTGACAGCCAGGAAAAATGTTGGCAAACTGAATTATTAGAATTTCATGTCTCGGACCAGGCTGATCAATGTTTAAACATCTGAAACGCTGCCAGCTCAGCATGTGCAGTTGCATTATCAGAAAGTGAATATTTGATGTATTTTCCTCTTTTTTTTTCCTTTTTTTTTTCTTCTTTTTAAACCTTCTGCAGATTTCTTTAAAGGTAAAACAGTTTTCAATCACTGGCTACCAGGTATATGCTACAGTAACATCACATTTCAGTTGGTATCAGAAGCAACCTTCAACAAAAGCACGCTAGTGGAATACAGCGGGGTCCAGCATGAGCCCAAACAGCACAGAACAGGTGAAGAAAATTATTACATGCTGTTTGCTTGGAGTTTGTACAGCTGCTTTCCTTTCTGCCGTGGGACGGGGACTGATCTCAGAGAGAGGAGTGTCTGTGCGGGAGCTGTTCCTGCCTGGCCAGGAGCACGGGAGGAGGATGCTGCAGCTAGTACATAGGGTTATGTGTACAACACAGTGGAAAAGGAAACTTGCATGAGGGTTTCTGTTATAAAGCTTGCTTCTTAGAAAATAAATTCTGCTTCACATGAGACATCCTAGGCCTTGTGCTAGGAATTAATTTTTAAGCCACAGGAATAGCTGCACTGAGCATACTATTGATCTATCTATACTGGTCTGTCTCCATGCACAGTGAATCATAGCTAAACTGATGGAGAAGGCCTTCCTCATTGTGCAGTCTTCTGTCATAGAGAAGGATGTCATAGTCACCCCTCTTGGCGGCCAGTTTATGCCCTGAAGCATGAACTTTTAATTTCCAAGACAGCAATGTGGCAAAGGCTGAAAATTGCATTTGTTCAGTGTCCAGAACTAATTTAATTTGGTCCTGGGATGGTGCCCAAAACTTTTCTGTTAATCTGTTGGACCACAGACATTTTCCAGGGCCCAAAGTGAAATGAACCAGTGGTAAAATCAGAAGGCTAAATCTTCAGATGAAAACACTGATGTTGGTCCACTGCCTTGGACAGAGCAAAGCCAACTGATTCCAGCTGAGTTCTGTCCTGAGGATCCTAAATATAGTTATGGAGATACTGAACCATAAGAATCGCATTTTTCTTTCCTGTTGCCTTCCCATCCCTCATTCTTTGCATGAACTGTGATGAGATTGTAGCATCTGGTTTTGTATTAGTGGCCATGGCTGGGACAAGGGAGATGAACACATTAGCATGTTGTAAGGTGCTGGCTTAAAAGGTGCCAGTCAAAATTGTTTGCAGAGGCTACTCATGCTTATCATGCGTAAGGGCAGACAGACAAGCAATTACAGTGAGGCAGACAAAAAGCTATGTGTTCACCTCCTGGCATAAGTTGAAGTAAGTTCTTTGCGTGCCAGAATCTTGTCTTCTGGAGACCCAAATCTTAAGATCAAGCTTTCACAAATATTAACATTTAAGCTGATGTTTAATGCTTGTGAAAAGGTGGCTGCTAAAAGGACATGAAAAGCCCTACAGCAATGTAAAGGTCATACTTTTTAAATATGAGCTATGCTCTATATTAGTTTTGCGTATGTTTTTCAGTTCATTTCTACAGAAGTATTTTTTCCATGATCAAGATCTTTCTGGAAGACACAACAAAATAGATGAAGATCCACTCTCAGAAATTCACACTTGAGTAGCCTTGCTGCTCTGATAGCACTGAAGTCTGATTTACTGTGACTTCACAGCTACTTTTCAACCTGATATTCTTGAATCGTGATTCTTCCGTGAATTTACACTTATCTTGATCCCACTAGAATCACTTCTGCTATAAGGAAATGTAAGAGAGAGGAGAATCTTAATAAGAACAAGTTATTTCAACACATTCCTAGATGCATTGTTTTTCTGCAAACAATATTTCTCTGGGGAATTAGCACATTGTAAAGGTGCACAGAACATACCTATTAAAAGACTAACCCTTGCTTCTCTTTTAGTTCCTTACCCACCTCGAAACATTTCTGTTCAGATTGTACCAATCAACAGAAACACCTGGGAAGAGCACAGTGGGAATTTTGCAGAAGAATCATTCATGGGACCACAAGAAATCATAAGGAAAGAAAAACTTAGACATTTTTCTGACAATCCACCTGAAATTCCAGCAGTCAACACATCTGCTGCCTGGCCAGACTACCGCTATAACAGCACCGAGTATGAAACCACGTCACAGCCGTACTGGTGGTCTAACGAAGCTGAGTCATCAGAAGGTGAAGAGGAGTTTGTCAATGTGGTTTCCAGTGATTATGAGACCAATGACGTCAACACATCTGGAAAACTCACGCCAGAGCCCCCTTCCTTCCTTCCTGTACAAATGGTGCTGACCTGGTTACCACCAAAGCCGCCTACTGCGTTTGATGGTTTCCATATCAATATTGAAAGGGAAGGTAAAACAGAGCCTTATACCCTTTTCATACCTCTTTTCTGTAATTCCATTGGTGGGTTGTCTCCTCCGCAACTTATTAATTACTTAGTACTGTGTTTCAGAGGGCTTTGTTAGATCTCCTGTATTTCTTGAGAAGTTTCTTGCATTGAATTCTGGCTAGGTGTCATAAAAGGGAGAAGGCGTAAATCACAGTTTGCGGTTCTCTTTTGTTAAACAAGGTTTATACTGTTGTACATATTGCTGCACTGCTTTACACTGCAGTTATCGTAAATCCATTCTGGTGTTGGAGAAATGAGCTGATAGAAATTTGAGACAAAGAAGGTACATTCTACCGTGTAGTTTTGTCTGCCACTGAGAAAGGTTCTCAGGGTGATCTCGACTGGAATGGGCATACAGAAGTGATAGTCTAGATTCAGATTAGCAGTTGTCTCAGAGGACAGCTACCAAACATATTTGTCAGGCCACAAGGAGGCTGTGGTGGAGAATGGGAAGACTTTTCAAGTGATGAGCTACAACAAAATCGCCATGTTGCTTGAAGATTTTCTGTTTTAAAATCTGTTTTATCCAAATGAATTTTATCTCCTGACAAGCAGTTTTCATAAGCCTACCCACACTGAGGACAAATACTGTTTGGGGTTTGGTGGGGTTTTTTTTCAGAATAAGAATGAAATAGATAGAAAATTAGAAGCTCCTTTTCTTCCATGCTGTGCTGTTTTTTACTTGCACAGTCATGGCAACCCTATTTTATCATCCCTTCTATGGAATGAAAATTTGGCCTGGGTTTATTGTTCCTCTACACCTATACTGCAACCTTGGTCATTAATTACTCTTGTGCTGATGGCAGGAAATAAAACTGCTCCCATAAATCCAGTCCTTTTGGATACCTTTTAATCCCACAGCAGAAACAGTATTAGCATTTCTGATATAAATCATTTTCTCAGTGCCTGGAGCCTTTCAAATTTCAATTAATCCACACTTTTCCCCCCCCAATTTAGAGAACTCCACGGAATTTTTGACAGTAAGTGAGGACACTCACAAATTTGTTGCTGAACTGAAAGAACCAGGAAAATACAAGTTGTCTGTAACAACATTTAGCTCTTCTGGCTCTTGTGAAGTTCGGGGAAGTCAATCAGCAAAAACACTTAGCTTCTACATCAGTAAGTATCTCAACAAATCTGTCTTTCACCCAGACCCATATAACTTAAATGTACAGAGTTTGACCACTGTGGAAGCTATGGGATCTGCTTCAGGATCAGAAGAGTCCGGTCTTCTGCAATTCTTTGTGCCAGAAAAGGAAGAATAGTGGAAATATGTCATATATTATATCCTGCCTGGATGGGCCTTCATCGTGCTGTCTTGGAAGAGCTAAGAACTGAAAGCAGGTGACGTATTTGATAGAGCCATTGCCCAGCGTTCAGAAGTGGTACGCTGAAACAGGTTCCCCTCTTGCATCTTTCAAAGAGAGGATTTAATTCCGACAATTAAATCGGTGGTTATTGAGATTCCTGAAAATACTTAACTTCCTGATTCCTGGAGGCTGTATGTACCGGGTTAGGGATGAAGGGCATCTCAGGCTGAGAGTGTGGGAATTGCACAATTAAACACTGAGCTCTGAAATTACATGGTCTCTGAGAGAACACGGGGCAAATTACAGTAGATGAAGTAGTTCAGCCTGCTAAATTCAGAGGAGGAAAAGTAATTTATTATTTCCCTGTAGAATCCCAGGGTTTCTTAACTGAAGATTTAGTAAAAGACAAAGTAATAACACACTACTGTGTAAACTAGTATCATGATTGACAATTAGATCAGCAAGTGAGACAGGTGTTGGTGAATTCAGATTATTATCCTTCTGATGGCTGTGGTCACCCTTGTACCTTTTTTTACGAAAGGAAATAGATATAGGTTACAAAATACCCATACAATGAGAACAGGGGAATACTTACGGCACCACACAATTTTACATGTGGGAGGATAGTGTCTCACCCGAATCACGAATGCTGCAACAAGACACAGTAGCTAAGGCTGGCAGAAATATTAATATTAAAAGGAAACGTACTCAAGTACATTACTAATAAAACTTGTATGTTTAGTAGCTCATAACATTTACAAATACTAACTATTTAGGCTTAAATTCATCATAATGCTTGACTGCATGTAACTGAATTCCTCTATCACTCCTACGTTTTTAACAACTTTATAGTTGATAGAAACAGCACTTGGAAAACAAAGAGAAAATAGGAAAGAGCAAGTGAGAGACAGGGTCTCTGCTGTTGTAATTTCACTGTCTTCCAGTTTTCTTTAGGAATAGTTATTAGACAGTTTCATTATATGGAAAGCATTAAAGTATATATAACTATACATATATATCAAATAAATTACGTAGTATTGCTATTAGTACCAAATGTTATTCCATTTTACAAGGTGTGATTTATTTCCATTAAGCAATATGAAATAGTGTCCTCCATGAAGCCCACTAACTGGGGACAGAGACCTGAGAGAAATGAGGAAAATGTTAATGCAAAGTATAGGTGTATGGATTGCTAGAACTTGAATCTCATTGGCTGTAAAGTATTGAGATTTTATAGGTATGTGACAAATATTATCATTTTACATGTAACACGTGAGAACGTTTGGTTTTTTGGGAGTTTTGTCTGTTAGTTTTACAAGCTTTTAGAACCAGATGAGGATTCTTGGCAGTTGTCTTACTTATTCTGTCAAATGCAAGATCCTTAATATTTTAGCTAGATTTTATATGTATTTCTGGTAGTATGCCAAATCTGAGATATGCACAAATATTGTTAAGCTGAAATTGCTTTTCCATTCCTCTTTATGAGTCTGATCAAGTAGACTTTTTGTGTGGGGACTACAACTTTGGGCCGTGACATGAGGTAGCTCAGTTCCCTTAATGCTGATGCTGAAACAATTTCTGAATAGCAAGAGCTACGCATACATCCACTGGCTCCGGAGACTAATCTAATGATCCAATTCCTGTTTTTACCTGAGTAGGTATGGGTCTGCTGTCGTGAATAAATTTTGCTCCTAGCTTCAGCTTTATCTCATCCTTGTAACAGTTAGTGAATCATCATGTCAAATTACTGGCTTGTATTACACAACATTTTTTTTGCACCCAGATAGCAGTACAGATTGTCAAATCCTATAGGCTGATTTTGCACCAAATTCATGTTCTGGCAGTTATCGTATTTTCTCAATAAACTTAAAGTACCATTAGAATTGCATGAAGGAAGGAATGTCAAGGAGAGAGCTGTCACAAGTGTCACTTAAAAGGGATAAGAAAACCTGATGATCTTCATGAAATCTGAATTTTTGACCAAGTCTAGCTGAAGTTATTTTCCAAATTGTTATTTTATCTACATTTAAACCTGTGCTCTTTACCAAGTGCTTCAGAAAGTCTTATGGAGAATGAGATTCTTTACTGTGGTAACCTCTGTGAACTTGATTTTCATGCTTCAGGGCTATAATATACTTGGAGGGTATGTTAGTATGTGGAGAGGCAAAAAATTTTGTGTGCTTATCCTTTAATATTTGTCAACAGTCTGTACATTATTGCATATCACTGCTTTTAAACATTCCCTTGGAGTGAACCTGATATTGCTGGGTGGTTTCTGGTAAGCAGTAGAGAATACTGCAATCTGAATTTTCAAACAGTGATGTTTCTCTTGTCATCTGCTCTGTTACGGGTGAAATAGCACCAGCCACAGGCTGCTTCCGGGGGGCTGCCATCTCCACTGGCTGAGGTCTGTGGTCAGTCCAACCTCTTTCACTAGTAGTAAATAATCCCGTGAAAGGAGGATGTTTTAACTTACATGCCTCAAATGCATAGAGTGGCTTGCTCACATGTGCTTTTGGGACATGTCCCAGGCCCCACAGGTGAATGGATAGAAGAGCTCACTGAAAAGCCCCAGCACGTGACCGTGACGGTGCTAAGCTCCACGACTGCCCTGACATCCTGGACAGCATCACAAGAGAGCGGCGGCAACAGCACCATCGTGTCTGTGGTCTCCCTGACCTGTCAGAAGCAAAAGGAAAGTCAAAGGCTTGAAAAACACTACTGCACTGAGGTAAGGGGCAGAAGCTTTTTCAAACAGAGGAAGAAATTGCTTGTGCCCAAGGGCCCTATCAGGCTCAGGGCTGCAGAGCACAGCGGTAGGTGCTCCCTTCTGCAGTCCAAAGGGACACAGCTGATGCAGAGTGGAGGGGAGAGCACAGCGTTCAGGAGTGAAAGTGTATGGTAAACCACAGTGGTGTTAAAATTGTAGCTGTTAAAAGCAGCTGTTAAAGACAAATTCTGTTCCTCACTAAATCAGTGCTGGCACTGATATGTTCATTTGCATTGCAGTAAAACACCAGCGCAAAGGTGGCTGTCATACAGACTTTGGAAAAGTTGTGAAGAAAGTATTAGTAGGGAGTATCAGCCTGCAGTTCTAGAAGGGGCACGTGAAGTCCTTTCCCCAAAGCTGCTCTGTGCATTTGCTGTTAGCTGACTCTCAGGGAGATAAGACTTCTCATATTGTATCAGACCAAGAATCACTTGGTCAGGCATTCTGCCTCAAACTTGGTGTGGCACAGCAGAAATTTTAACGGCAATGTTTCAAACTGAAAAGAAAAATCACAATGTCCCTTAGTCAGGTTTTGTAGTACTGTGCAGGGGAGGTGAAAGAGAGTAATTCTCCTCTGATTTCACCATGCAGTCGCTTAACACACGCATTCAGAAGACAGCTTTCCCATAACGCTGCCTTCAGCTCACATCGCTGCAGATGAATCAGATGGCCGATGAAAAGCCTCAGGCTTTTATTGAAAACACACAATCTAAATACTCCAGCCTGAATAATATCACCTGAATATGAATAATGTAGCCTGAATATTTCAATAAACTTTGATAGTAGGAGAGAGTGGGTCTACAGTGTGACAGCTGACCTTATGCAGCAAGGCAAGTGTGAGTCTCTGAGATCATTTGTCAAGTCAGTCCTGAACGCCTTCTCAGTTTTGCCATTTTGGGCTTAATGAATGGAGTTTTAGCTGCTGATGCCAGTGTGCTCATAATCATGCCTTTTGTAACTGGAGTAGTTCAAGTACAGTCTCAATATTCTTTTAATTAATCAAGTAAATACTTCACATCCAATGTGTTTCCTCCTGCCCCCATTAGGTAAATTCAAGCAGCAACCTCATTGAAAATCTTGTTCCTGGTGCCCAGTACCAAGTTGTGGTTTACTTACGGAAAGGACCGTTGGTTGGACCGCCTTCTGATCCTGTTACATTTTCCATTGGTAACCCCTGCATCTACTGTTTGAAATGTTTGTTTTGTTTTTAAATATGTGTAGTGTATTTATTAAGCCCTAGAGCCCATGAAGGAGTACAAAATTGTCATATTGGTTATTTCAAATGCAATGAACATTTATTGAGAATATTTTTCTTGTATTGTCTAGCCCATTACTGAGGTGGGGAAAATACTCCTTCAGTGGAAGATAGATATTTCACATTTAAATGTTAAGTTATTAACAAACCCAACTAGAGAGCAGTCATGGCCAGGATTCACACACAGAGTGCACTGTGGAGAGAACTGTCTTCACTTTTGGAGACCTGAATATATATTTTTGTCTCTAGCAGTGCTCATGGTATGTGTCGTTTAGGGTGGGAGTCACGTCACTTAGGTGTAGCCAGCCTGCAGGTGGTCTGTGGTGCGTGGAGAGAGGCACTTCCTAGAGGTGATTCATTCCCACTGTCTCATGAAGTGTGTTGACTGCTGTTAAGACATTTGTTGCAAATGTGCTTTATGAAGGATGTAATGTGGCCCAGTCTGAAGGCCACAGTGCTAAGAGCCAGGAGAGTTGGCTTATCTCCTGCACTACTACAAGACCATCACCAACTTCAGTTGTGTATGCCTTGACTTTCTTGAGTTTAATGGTGGATCTTGAGTTTTCATTTCATAACAGGATATTGAATTTGATATTAAAATAGTAGAGCTGCAAAACAAACTGTTATGTGAAATTATCAGTGGTGGTTCATGATGAATGAAATTGAAATAAGATAAAATGCACTTTAAAAAGTACTCATTTCTCTGCATGTTTATCCTAAGCCTCACTTTCACTGAGGGAGTATTAACACTTTTGGGAAAGCAAAGCAAAGCAAAGATGTGGTGAATGATTTATGAAGGGAAAGGCAATCATGTGCTAACATGGACTGAAGTAATGTGGGTGCTGGTCTCGGCTCTGACCTGGCATGCAATAGATGGGACTATGCAACCCTTGCAAATGTTAGCAAAGTACTTATTTAAGTAGCCTCAGTTAAGTCATGAAGAATAATTGCTTTTCAGACAAGTAATGGTTGCAGACGTTGACCCTTATGTGACATTTTTCAAATCGCTTGACTCCCCTTTCTCAGTGTCATCATCTGTGAGGCAAGAATAGCGATACATGACAGCACCTTTAGATTCCCCAGGGAAGGAGGGCTAGACATGAAAACTGTTCTTCCTCATAGTCTTCATCTTCCAAAGTGTTATGGCTTTTGATGCTTTTGTTTTTGAGCAATTTGAAATATCTCCTAAACATCCTGATTTTCAAAGTAGAATGGAACCATCCATTTATGAAAAAGGAAGCCCTGTACTTTATCTCAGGCTAAGCAGCCAACACCAAGTAGCCTGTAGTAATTTCTGAAGAAGTAGACATAACAAACTGGAGAACAAATGCTGAAAAAATGTATTGCTTGCTTGTAACAAGGAAGCTCCTGGAAATTAGTCAGGAACAAACCAGAAATAGGTAGAACTCGGTTAAGGAAAAATATTGTTTTAAAAGAAAGTGTAACTGATAACACACACATTACTAATCACAGTTTCTGGTTTATAGTGCCCACTGGAATAAAGGATCTGACGCTTTACCCTTTGGGACCTACTGCTGTGGTTTTGAGCTGGAACAGACCTTTCCTTGGGGTGTTTAGGAAATATGTTGTAGAAATGTTTTACTTCAACCCATCAACGATGACCTCCGAGTGGACAACCTACTATGAAATAGCAGCAACCGTCTCCTTAACTGCCTCCGTGGTAAAGTGACCATTACTGACTATTGCTTTCCCATGCCTGTGTGGCGCTGGCAGCTCCTGACATTTCTTTGCCCAGCCTTTCCCCCCTAAATATATATATACGCCTTTAAGCCTGGCACATTTTTCCAGGCAAAGCAGAGAAAATGGCCAGGATGCTAGAGGCATTTTTTTTTGTCCTAAAGTAAGAGAATGGCAGCTGAACCATGCTAAAGTTTAAGTGATGAGATAGGAGATGACCCTCTTTCTCATTGACAAATGGGCATGTTCAGCAAGTCCAGAGGCAGCTTCAGTTTGTGAGTCAGTTTGTGAGTCAGGGCTTTAAAAATTCCATCATCTCCTTGGGGGGAGTAGTCCAAAGCCTCATCTACATAATTAATATTGATAATATGTTTTGGGGGCTTGTGGGCTGGTCTTGCAGTGTGCCATCTGGAAGGCTTAGCTGCAGAGATGCTCTCATGAAAATAGCCTTTGTGTTTCTGAAGCTACAAAGGCTTATGTCAGGATTTCAACTAGGTGGAGACTGGTCTCTAGAAGAACACACATACAAGCACACGCATCTTTGCAGAAATAAAGTGAAATTTTCCTCTTATTTTCCATTATTTCCTAGAGAAGGGGAACAGATTTTATTCAGACTTCGTTGTAGCACAAGACAGCAAGCGATTTTAGCTGAAATTAGTTGTTCAGAAAGTTATGAGTATGCAAAAAGGGTAGCAATAACTTTTGCTGCTTATGAGAGCCACAGTGATTTACTGTAACTGATTTGCATAATACCATTTGTGGAGTCATTTTGGCTACAGCGGCTTAACTGTAATTGGGTACGTGACTGTAAATCTAGCACATAAATCTCCAGGGAAATTAAAAACAAAAATAACTTACCAAATGAGTAATTAATATCTTGTAATCATGACTCAGCACAATTAGATTATTACCTGAGTGATCCAAGTAATCTTAGAAGTAATGCCATCTTCCAGAGTTAATGTGGTTCGTTAGAAAATGAGATTATATTGTCCCTTACCGTTGCAAACTGTATTCAAAAAAGCCAAGTTGGAATTCCTTTGTCTGAATTCCAGTCTGAAATGCAACAGTGCTATATCTCAGCTAGAGTGAGCATTTCTTAGAGAATAATTTTAAAGAGTAAGCCTGAATTAGAAAGAGTGTCTCCCTGCTCTTCTGTTATGGCATGTAACATACAGATAGGTATCGGTGAACTTTTGTTTGGGTTCTCATGCTCCAGAATCCCACCATGTCCCACAAATTTCCCTATGATCTACTGACATCTTGTAGTGGTGTGTTCTGGAGCAACAATGTCAACCCCAGTGAGAAGACAGGGGAATCAAAAATCAAGCTATCTGACAGCTTATATCAAAAATTATTTCCTGAAGGGTTACCACTTGGTGAGAACCTTTGGAACTGAATTTGCCCCTTTCACTCTGTTTAGTTGCTTTGTTCATTTTGTGCTCTGCATCTTATTTTAAAATATTCAAAGCAATTGGTATTTTCAGTATTACACCAGGGGCATGTCAGAAGAAGTCCAAGCATCTTCAGGGTTTTGGTGTTAATTGGATAAAACTTTTTAGAAAAAGCATAAAGAGAATAATCCACAAACCCTATATTTGGACTGCCTTGTACTATCTGGGGGAAAAAGGCCACTGCAAACAGCGCAGATCTGTAAAAACATCAATTTCTTAAAAATGTTCATTATTTCCAATTTGCTTTTATTTTGAATTTTAAAAATATCATAAGTCTTTTAATTTAAACATAAAAGTAAACATTTGAAGTGTTTTGTGCTGTCAGTGGAAGTATTTGAATTTTAACTTAAATATTACATACAGTGTTATAATATGAAATATATTGCATTTTATACTTCATTTATATCTCATTTGTATTTATATATATAATTTATGTCTCATAAGTCATGTATGTTTCACTCATATTTCATTTATAATAAATGATAACACAAAATGAAATACACTTTGAAAATTGGAAAAACATAAGTCTTTTGAAGTGACAATTTCTGAGTCAAAAATATTGTTTCTAATTTATCCTCAAACCCTATTTCATTGAAATAGAAAAGCCTGCATTTCCCAGTTAAATATTCTACCTTCATCAAATCAGAATTTTGTGATGGAAGATCACTCTGCGGGAATCGTTCTCGCTGCCCTGGAAATCAATGAGAGGTTCCCATGGCGGGTAGGACCTGGGACCACGTGCACGTGGGTAATTAGCAGAGCCACCACAACCTTGTTCGCTCTCACTGTACAGATTTTTGAATAAATTGAAATCCCAAAGTACAGAGGTTTCCACTGCTGCAAGGAGTGGGAGCTCAGTAAACTGGTCCCATGCATGGGCACTGGATTTATAAATATCGTCGTGTTTTATAAGTCACACCTCATGCTGGTGAATTTTCTCCTGAGCTTCTGTTTGTCTTTTGTCATTTTATAGAGAATAACTAACCTGCTGCCTGCTTGGTATTACAATTTCCGGGTCACCATGGTGACTTGGGGGGACCCAGAGCTGAGCTGCTGTGACAGCTCCACCATCAGCTTCATAACAGGTAAGCAGCTGCCTGAAAAGACCGTGGAAATGCTCCCAGGAGCTGAGGTGCTGGGAAAGCCTGACTCGGATGTTGCAAGTTAGGGTATTTAACAGCTAAATTTTGTGTTGTGGCTTTTTAAGGAAAGCTCTGAGGGCTGCTTTAATGTGTATAATTTCCCTATGCAAAGCGCAGTGTTTGATGACTCTGTTCCAGTCCTCCATCAGCTGATGCAAGGGCTCCAGCGAGGGCCAGTGATCCTGCTCGGATTTTATGACAGTGTATGTTTTAGACATTGAGAAGTTAATGGGAAATAGTAATCTGAATTCTTAGGTTTGCTAGTATTATGAAACATTTTTCCTTATATTTGCAATGTTTCCCAATACTTTTCCCTCCTCTTTTCCCCTCCCAGTGATCCACAGGTCAGACCACAACCACAGTTTAGCTTACGTAGGGTAGAGTTCCGCACTCTTAGGCAGACCGAGGCAAGGAGCACGTTCAGTAGCGCATTATTCTTGTCCTCCAGCCTTGCCTTTTCTGCGGGGTGTTTTTTGCTTGCGTGCAGTAAGGAGGGAGGGGTGCTCCAGTGATCAACGCATTGCACCCGCACTGGGTAAATTGGCCTTGGGAAACTGTGTGGTGCTGGCAAGTCATTTGTCATCCGGATCCTCAGCTACAGTAAATTGATGTAACCACATGGATTGCACTCTTCCAGTTGGGACCGGCCTTGCATTTAACACACTCCATTGTCTCTTGTCAGATACTTTGGGTTCGAATCTTCAATATGTCAAACAGATTAGTCAGAGAGGGAAGACCCTACAACAGTTCCTGTTAGGGCCTCGCCACATGTTCCTAGCATCCAGGCTGGTTAACTCAAAGTTCCCTATTCAGTCATTTTGCTTTTATGTACCGCTGTTTAATTCACCTTGCAGAAGGTGATTGAAAGCAGTAAATAATTCAGATGCACTAAGAGAGGAAATAAAGTATGACTCGTTCATCTTTTCCAGCTGTAGAAATCAAATTATGAGGAAAATCAGCCTGCAAGGTCCCCGCCACTCCCTCCAGAACAGATACTGGCCTACTGCCAGATTTTCTTTTTGGCGAGAGGCAAAAAGGATGGAACTGAGGAAGGAACGGAATAAGACCCATTTGGAATAATGATTAATATAGTGCCTGTGCTCAACAGAGCCACAACAGAAAAATTATTACTGAGTGAAGTCCTAGCTCCACTGAAGTCATCAGAAACACTCCCATCCTGAGATACCTGGTCCCAAGCTGCACGGCCAACAAATTCTGGCACTTCTCCAGTTTATTAGAAACTCGTAGCACCCACCGGGGCCCCGTGAAGGGTCTCCAGGGATATTCATTGTCCTTTGGCATCAATCAACTTTTCTGTAGCACTATAAGGAAGCAATTTTCCAGCTGGTTGGTTGCTGTATGAGGGGAGAAATGTCCTTTGCAACTGACTTGAGTACCAGGTTCAGCGTTTTAGAGTGGAAATGTTCCAGTACGGCCCTCACACTTCAATATTGTGTCTCCAGAAACCTGCAGCAGGAATTAGGGAGATTAAGGTCATTCCAAAATATAAGCTATCATCAGGATCAGTCTGGATCTCTGTACGGAGAAAGTAAAGACTGTTCCTGCTATTAGATGAAAAATGTATCAACTCCTTCACTAGCAGGTGTAGAAAAAATCAGAAATGTATGAATCTCTTAGGTAATGTCATCCACTTGTGGTCAGCAAAACCTCTCTTCAAAAATGTCATCTGGTCTTAAGTGAAAATATCCAGAAAATATCCAACTGAAAAGTCGTACCAATGCTTAATTCCTCTTATTATCAAAGGTTTATCCTTTGCTTCTGATCTGAATTTTTCTAGTTTTAGTATCCAGTCCATGATTCTTGTTACACTTTTATTGATTGAAGAGACACAAAGCTTTTTTCCCCTCTCTATATAGAATTTAGTTTCACTTTTTTCTGTTGATAAATTGCTTTCATTGAACTCTTCAGGTGCTCTCACAGTAAGGCAATTTCTCATGTTACTTTTTTTCCCCTGCTTTGCCTCTCTAATTTTTACTGTCTTTACCAAAGTATGTGAAAACTGAAAGTGTAATACCAGCCTGCTGAATGCTCCTACCGAGGCAAAATCAGCTCCCTATTCAATGCTCTCCTGTTTGTGCATCTAGATGATTGCATTTACTATGGCATCACACTGGAGGTCTGTGTTGATTTGCTTCTATTCTGTAGCTTCTAACTCCTTCCTAGGGTAGCTGCTTTCCAGATTTTGTCATTTGGAAAGTGTTGTCTGCATGCCTTTTTCCTAAAGACTCAGCTTTGCACCTGGCACTTTGAAATACATTTTGTTTGAACAGGCTCAGCATAAGGGCCAATAATTCAAATCACAGCCCTGTCCAAATCCTCCACACCTCTGCCAGTTGCCATTTTACTTGCTGCGTGGTTCGTCAGCAGTGCTTTTGCTTTCAGAGTATTGATGAAAACGTTGCATAGCAGTGAGCCAGATCACAGCATTTTAAGGGAAGAGTCCTAACAAACAAATCTGATTTGATCAAATTACAGGCGTTTATCAATAGATGGTCAGCATTGAATTTGAGCATTAAATACAGTCCTGTCATCTGATTGCCTTATTACTTGAAAACTCTTTGTCCAGGGACTGCTGTCAGACTGACTTGCCAGAAAGTGGCATGCCAATTTTTCATGTCTGCAGGTTTGAAATGTTTGTCCCCAGTAGGTGCTGCCTTTTCAGTCTTTCAAGTTACCAGGGGACTGCACGGTTCTCTATCACTCTCAGCCCCTTTCTTTCCAGAGAGGGAACAGATAGTTTTATGGAGCACTTGGTCCCTTTCTGCATCGTTCTGAACAATGCTACCTCCCCTGCACAGGTTGCCAGGAATTAAACAAACAAAAAGACCATGAAAAAGCCCTAAATTTTAAAATACTAGAACGAAGGTTCTGTAATCTTCTTGACAGTACACTGTCTGTCAGTTCTTCTGTGTATAACTGGAAAGCTAACCTGTGCACCAGAACATAAGCTTGATTTTTTTAAAACAAAGCAGAAGGATCATCTGGGAGTTTGGGACCACACCTTGCTGCAAGCTCAGAGCAGACAAACCATTTCCCTAATGCAGGATCCCACTGCTCACGTGGAGTCTGCAGCCAAGCTGGGGCTTTACTGAACTGCAGCGCTTGGAATGAAAAGGGTATTAGAAAAGACCAGGTGATACATAGCTCTCTGCCACGACAACTGGTCAGATGTCCCGAAGAGAATGGGGGAGATTGGGGGGTTCCCAGAGACTTACCAGATACGGCGTTTGGTCTTTTGGGCTCCTGCAGCAACAGTTGCACGCTGTTGTTTTTACGCAGGGAGAGATTGTGGCGCTGCCGGTGTTGCTGTGGTGACTAATGAGTTTTTAATGCCACCTGCTGTAAACAGCTGGATTTAAAGCAATCATGAGTGAGGGCGCTTTAGACCACCAACATTTTCTTTTACAATGAGAATGCTTTTAGCTTTGGAGAGGCAAAACCAGTAAGACAGACAGATTGTTGGTGTTGGCGAGTACCACCATGTCTGCTGTCTGTTGGTCCCGTGGATGCTTTCAGGTGTCACTTCAGGCCAGGTCAGCAGCAGGATGTGTTGGAGGAGACGATTGTGCAAGCCGTGGCCCTTATTTTGAGATATCCTGGATGTTCATTGCCAGATACATAAAGCAGACAGCTGTGTGAACATTAAAAAGGAAAGTATGTCATCAATATTTAAGTATAGGAGGAAATTATTATTAGTGTGTAAGATTCATGCCAGGTGTGACATTAAATTGTAAGGAATATACAATCCTTGTGTAGGGATGGAATTGGAAGTCTAGAAATTAACAATTAATTTGTCAACTAATTTGATGGTTGGACTTGATGATCTTAGAGGTCTTTTCCAACCTTAAAGATTCTGTGATTCTAAAAGAAGCATTACTTTAAAGATTTTATACTAAATAACATTGCTTCCTCTCAACAGCACAAAAGGACATTTTCAAGATTAATAGGAGAGAATAGTCTTACTAAACGTTTCTAAATGGCTCTAAATTGTCCGTGCATTGTATTTGCTGCCTTTCTCAGCGATTACTTCAGTAAATCTGTTTGCTAACGAATGTCTCGATGCAAAACTCATGGAAGCCTTTGTGAAAGCAGCAGTGACATCTTGTGGCCCCTTCAAACAGACCCGAGCTCCAAGTCGTTCCTGCGTTTCATCTCGGCTGCTGGCACCTGCAGCTGTGCTGGCATCCAGGGCTGTGCTGGCGCTCCTCAAGGATCTGCCAAGCGCACAGATTCGTATACTTCCCTGCTTTATCCAGGTTATCCCACTGATAACCCTTGGAGAGGGTGTTATGTTCTTTACCAATCGCTGACTTTCACTTTTGGATCTCCACTCGGTTTAAACTTAAATCCTAACTGGGGACCCACACCTCCAAACTAGGCAATTGAGGTGAGCTGATCAGCTGTTACTCCCTCTGCAATTAATAGAGAGGCACCTCCAGGAGGTAATTCTCTTACTCAAATACCTATTTTAAGAGGAGAGGAGTTGCTCTGGAGGTTGCTATCTTTCTTCTTGGGGTACACAGGGAACCAAGGGCTTGCAGCTCCAGTGCAAGACAAGCCATCGAACAGGCTGGTGGGGCTCCGTCAGGGCACTCTGAGCTGTGCAGCAGCGGGGACAGCACTGGGCAGGAGCTGGGTGTGTGGAAGAAGAGGAGGGACAACAGCTGCTTCACCTAACACCTAATAATACCTAATAATATAGCTACCACATGCTTGTAGACTAGATGCTTGATGCTTAGATGGCTGTCAGCTGATGGCTGCCTTATGTGAAGGTGGGACTTTCACCCTGGCAACAAAGGTAGCCATAACTTTTCATGCAAAAAGATGTTCTTTGGAAAACTGCAGGTTTGTGATACTCTCTTCCTGACAGTACCATTTGGCAGAAGTTTATCACTGGATTTGGTAATCAACTGTGTTAGACCCCGTCTGTAATACATTTGTCTTCTTCCTTCAGCACCCGTGGCACCCGAGATTACCTCCATAGAATACTACAACCACCTTTTGTACATCACCTGGACCTATGGAGGAGATGGTACTGACCTTTCTCATTCCAGGATGCTGCATTGGATGGTTATTGCAGAAGGAAAGAAAAAAATCAAGAAGAGTGTAAGTATGAGTAGGGAAAGTGTCGCTCTTTTTTTTTTTTTTTTTTCCCCCCCCCCGAGATAATAACTTTGTAGTACAAAGTTTAAGCAAGTCAGGTAGAAGCCTGATTCAATTAAAGTTATTTCACAGTGCTAGCATGTACTTCCAAAGACTCAAGCTCTCAAAACAGCTAGTGGACAAAATGGCTCTATGGTGATCCAGCGCAAGTGTTGATAATTTAGGTGAGAAATTAAAAATAGCTTATAAACTTCTGAGCTGCAGACAGTAAAATAGAAAGGGTATTTTTTTAGTGAACAGATTTGGTTTGTTTCAATTTCTATTTAATAATAACCAGACTGCACTACTGGCTGAGGTTTTTTTTAGTGCATTCAGACCAGGTACTATCACTTCCCATTTTCTGACTTTATCAAACAGACCTCCTCATAAATTATGTGGTTTTCATTTTCTGTTTAAATACAAGTTCCACTAACTGATGAGATGAGGATTTCACCCAGAATGTATGCACTTAGAAAACTTGCCCGATGTTAAGATGTGTTCTTGGCACATTCTCTTGAACTCTTTGAGCATATTTAAAAATCACTTAGAGAAATCTGAGTTTTCCAGCTGTGGATTAAAGTCATGCTGTGCAGGGTACTGAGACACATGTTTAACCTGAAGCAAAAGAGCTGTCCCTGGACAAACAGTGAGAAGTGTTTGAAAAAGCAGTGGAGCAGTGCGGCGTGGGGATATGTAGTAGCTTCGTACAACCTGTGGACTGTGACTGTCTTCTACATCTCTGTTGATCTTTGAATCATTGACAAGGAGAAAATGTCTGGTCTTTTTCAAGGCAAAGGTTTCCCTTCTACAGCCAAAGACTCAGCAGATGCTGAGTGGGAAGTGGATTTTCAGTGTAAGCGCAAATTCATCAGAAATTTTTATTTGGATTTACATGGAACACCCTATTTTTTGTTGGATTCATAGTGGCTGCCAGGGTGCACCCATCTGGAGCTTGTTGCAGCATGAATCTAATTATGTTATTAGTAGAACTGATCAAAAACATGACATTTCTGAACAGCAGGAGCTTCCAATATTTGGATCTTTGTTTCAAACAAGGAAGAAAACGCCACTTCCCTCCTCTCCCCAAATAAAGTTTTCTAACAATTGAATTTAAAAAAATTGTTCTGTGATATCCCTCCCTTCCTTCCAAAAGTCATCTCTCTAAAATTATTATTCTTACAGGAAAAAAATCTGACTTTTATGCTACCACTTCTAGTAAAATAGTATTTTAGTAAGAAATTATTAGATTGAATAAATATAAAATACAGTAAACATTAAATATGAAATTAAATGAAAATGAATATTGAATATTAGATTAAACAACAGATTAACAATAGAGGGTATCCACAAATAAAACTTCAAAGATGTCTTTAGGAGTATTTCTCTTTATTTTATTTTCAAAACAAGAGAACCCAGCAGGTATTCTTTAAGAAATTCCTGCAACAACCTGTTTATAGCTAACCTTTATGGTACTGCTCATATTTGTAAACGTGGGTGTATGTTTGCAGGCTGCATTGTGTACCTGCTCTCCTAAACTCTGTTAGTCACTTTCAGAAATAATTTCCTTTAAAAATCATACTATAATGTACTCTCTTTATCTGATTTACTAAGATTCTTAAGATTATTATTATGGTTGTTTTTCTTGTAGATTTATTAAAATAAATAGATAAATTAATCAAGTGATGATGATTTTTTCTTCCTACTATTTGAGTACTTCCCAAGACTCTGAAGAAGTTGGTCAGTTTTTAGACAAGTGATCAAGATAATGTGCATAGTCCTGTTAGTCTTTATTCAAGACCATCTATCCTTCTTGGAACTGAAAGCTTCAGCCTGAAAATTGATTATGAAAACCAGCATGAGATTACTGAATGCGCTCTTTGTAGATAGTCTACAAGTGCTCTGAAAACAGTGTCTGAATTCTGCATCCTTCTCCATCACTCTGGAGAAATGGGGATCTTACCCACCCCTAAAATAATAGGAAGAAGTTGTTCACAATCTTTTGAAGCTCAGCTCAGTTTTGGATCATATCTGGTTTCAAACTTGCAGATGACTGAAGTCAGGCCCTGAGACCTATTGTCAAGACAACAGGTTGCCAGGTAGGTGTTAGACTTGCCCAGCTGGATTTAATTTGCAGGTTCTTCGGCTGTATAAAGGCCTGCCTATATGTGTCTTGTGTACTTTTTGTAGAGATATCTCATCTGATTTAAATGCCTCTAACATTGCAATGCACTCAAATCCATGGTTTGGTTAGCGTTTTGCACAGCTCGAAAAATCTACATGCAAGAGTACTCTTGTTGATATGAGGGAGATTTTCTTTCTTCCTTAGATATTCACTGGTCATACAGAAAATATGGCCTAAGATTGTCTTATCTCTGCATTGCGATATTCTGCTGAACATCATGGCTTTCCACAGTTGGTGTCCGTGGGAACTGGTTCATGTGACAAGTCTAGAGTATACAGAAGACATCTACTGTGATGCACAGAACTTTCTTTGTAGTATATTAAGTGACCAGATTAATTTTACAAGAAGGATATCTGGTTTGGGTCATATGTAACAGTTGGTGTTGATAATTATTGTAGGTAACACGCAATGTGATGACTGCAGTGTTGAGCTTGCCTCCGGGGGACATTTACAACCTTTCAGTGACTGCTTGTACTGAAAGAGGCAGCAATACTTCCCTGCCCCAGCTTGTGAAATTGGGTAAGAAATGCTTGTTTGTAAATTACAAACTCACTCCTCCTCTCATTTGACTATAAAAGCAACTCCATCAGCAGATTCAAAATCTTCAGTGTCATGTACCTGGGACTGCATTTCTTTTACAAAGCTGTAATTTTCACCTCACCTTGCTGTGAAGAGCATCTCGTTTCTGTGTGTGAAGCTACTTTCTTAAAATAGTATTACTCAAGAGGAGCAAGAGTGGCAGAATCTGACTGTAAGTGGAAGTTGGAAAGTGCAAATCACTTAATGCCTCACTGGGAGAACAACTCTGTTCCATAGTTGCTTCCCTAAGGTCTTGAACACAGGCAGGTTTTGGGAGCAGTGACTCAGGCTTCACAGCTAAACTTTTCAATACAAAGCAGAACGGTCCTTGTTTTCGATAAGCCTATTTCTGGGTCTGCACTCTACCTCTCCTCTCTCCCTGGACATTTCCATAGTCTTCCAACACCCAAAATGTACACTTAAATACAAGTCAATGACAGTACTCTTCACAAAACCAACCAGATTCATAGTTGTGGAACCCAGCGTCATTCTAAGGGACATATGTATAATTTCCTCAAAGAAACAAAACAAAAACCCAACAACAATAATAATAAAAAAAGACTTAAGAACTTAATTCTTCAGGTAGGACTTGAAAATATAACTTCCTGCCCAACATCTTCCTTTACCTGTGAGGAAGACTATACATCACACCATTGTACCCTAAGAGATTTTACTTCACTTGTGCATGCACATAGAATTATTGAGTACTAGGTACCTAAAGCTGTGAAATTTTGAAGTGTGCCTAACTGCTTTTACAGGCATTAACTGCGCTGTGAAGGTGGGTAAAGAAGAGTTAGTAATTTCAAACTAAATTATCTTCTCTACATGCATAATAAACCTTTTGTGGGTGACAGTGAAAGAAGTGAATTTAAAGGGCTCAATAATTTCTAATTGAATTAGTGGTCTTGAAGCAATCATTGTCTATTCGTCTTCCTCAATAGCTCTTACTCAAATCTCTTAAACAGCACTGGGGCAAGCAGTACAGCCACAAAAATCTGAAGCTCTTCCAGGTCTTTTCACCAAAGGGAATATTTGAAAGATGTAGACAAATTCCACAGATTTTCTCTTCCCTGTGCAAACCCTGTCCACTGTTTTCCCCATGCCTTGTATCTGTGCATAATTAGGTGCGTGTGTTCATTCGTGGGACTGAGTGGGTGGATGTGTGAGGGTGAGTATGTCCCCCCTGCTACCATTGTCCAAATATTTTAGAGGGGTATTTCACAATATCAACTTGCTTTATCTTTCAGACAGGTCCATTAGTGCCATGTATTATTCATGTTGTACATCCTGCAGCCTAGCTGTATCTTCCTGTTCTTTGCTTATGGACAGGCAGGCTCTTAATGAACTGGTATAGTTATTTTGCTCTTTCATTGTCAACAAAGAGAAAGTGGAATGAATTCCTTTTTGATAAATCACTTCTAGAATTCTGGTGGTTGTTTTTTGTTGGTTTGTTGTATTTTGGTTTGGTATTTTGGTGTTTTTTGGTTTTTGTTTTTTTTTTCTTTTTATGCTGTTTGCACTTTGAATAGGCAATAGTAAGGGTATTTTACTGGAGGTTTTCCTTCTCTCTGTTTCTGAGGGAGCAATGGGAGTTGTAATTAGCAGTAGTGGGAACTGACTCTAAGTGATAGACGACTCAGCACTTGGCAGTCACTTAAGCATTCCTGCCAAATGTTCTTCCCTCCATGATGTTTGCTTCATCCTGGCAACTTTCCACTTGCAGAAAAATCAAGCCATTTGCTGGAGGCAAAAGGAGGATTTGCTTGGGATGATGCCCAATGCAAAACTCATATTTTAATTGAGGCCATTTCTTTACCTGGAGCGAGGCATGGAATGTGTTTCTGAATCCAAGAGCAGATATATGTGTGTAATTAAGGGAGAAGGACTCTTTCCTTATGTAGTTCTGGGACAACATGTGCACTGCAATCCCCGTGACACAGAAGAAGGCACGTGAATGTTCCTCAGTCCCTACCCTGCTTTCCTCAACACTCTCCCTAATGCCAATATAATCTTGGCAGCCTCCAAACCTAGAACACTGATCCGATTGTCTGAGGATCAGATACGTCTCCAAAATGTCTATAACCACTTGAGCAAGTCCTTGGTGCCAAGTTTTTTGTGGCGGATCTTAGACAACCTGTCCAGGCTCCTGTGACAGCATCTCCCAGAAGAATAACAAATTATTTGTGAAGGGAAAAAATAAGACCAAAATGTCGTTATACATATCACATTGTATGTAGTGCATCAGGATCCTGGAATCAGTTCATTGTTTGAGAATGACAACTTTCGTTAAACGTCCATAGATTAGGAAATCTGAAAATTCTGGAGAACATCTTGGAAAGGTACAGCCCAAACTTTGCACTCTCAGAAGGCAAACCAAAGGACCCCAGGATGCCTGAGGTATTGAAAGCTAGGGGTTGCAAGTACCCATTGTGTGAAGTCTTCAGGATGAACATCAGGATCAAGCCTTGGTCTTTAAATAATCTGGTGGGGGAAAAAAGTATATCTCATCTTAACACTGTGCCTAGGCTGTTCGCTTTGTCTCCCTGTTCCTCAAGGTTTCCCCTCCTGTTCTCCTGTCCTTTCCATGGTTCAGGTAGGGTTGCATTAAGGGGTGGTCTCCGCTGGACATCAGCATGGCCTCCCGTGGGCCTCTCGCAGCCCAGCCCCCACCGGGGTTCGCGGGTGGGGAAGTGGCCCAGGAGGGGATAGCCGAGGCAACCCCATGCGGGGTCAGGGGTGCTACGTGCAGACCCTTGTCCATGTTTCACAGTATCTCTGATGCCATCTCTCCCAGGAGACCCCCAATAGTCCTATCACGGGGTTGTCTCCTCCTCACCATGTAGGAACCCCAGTCCCTTGTATATGTTTCGCTGTTGCCTGTTCATCCAGCGCAACAGCAACAAAAATTGAAGCAATAAATTGAAGACACCTGAAATGTGGACCTCTGCATTCAGTGAGGAGAGAAAGCTCCAGCAGCTAACTGAAATGAATGACCCAATGGACCTTAAATGTTAGCCTAGAAAAAAACAAAAGCAACAGACTACAAGATTTTTTAAAAACTGCTAATTGACTAAATATTCCTTCTGCTACAATTAAATGAACCTAGATGGTCTTCATTTGTGGGAAGCTGCTGCTTTATCATCTCCTGGGACAAGCCTTGTGAAGCAAAACTTTCTCTGGCCAAAAGTGTTGCTAACAGATGAACAGCCATCTTCTCCCGAAAGAGCTTCTGTTAACATCATTCTATTAATAGAATACGCTGATCATCCTCAAACAAGAGCTCTGTTGAAAAGGGAAGTGAAATAATTATCCAACTGTCCAAATACAGAACAGTTTAAATAAAGAAGAAAAACCAAGACACTTCATTATCTTCCCATTTTACAGCAGCAGTTTATCATCATGGGAGGCAGGGCTTTACATTGGCTGGCTTTGTCTGAAGGAAATGACAGATCAATGCATCAGGCATTGCTGTCATATTTGTTTGCGGCTTCCTCTTCTCAGTTGTCCAGAATCTTAAAGATAAGCTTAATAAAAGGAGATTTTCTGTTAACCAGAACCAGCCCCTCCAAAATCACTGTTTGCTGTCAACAAGACTCAGACCTCTGTGACTCTGCTGTGGGTGGAAGAAGGAGTGGCCGATTTCTTTGAAGTCTACTGCCAGCAGGCTGGATCTGGTCAGGAAACAAAAGTTCAGGTATGTAAGTGTCTCTTCTTTGGTTTCTGCTCTTCATTCTTCTTTGAGAGACTGGGCCTTGCATCTTTCTGGTTTGTTGCCTGCTGCTTAGCGTTTGCATGTAAAGCCCAATGACATTTTACTCTCAGTGCACAGGTTAGATTATTGACCCAAATGTGGTAAGGTGGTTCAGAATTAAACCTTTAAAAGCTAAACTGTTAAAGCATTTCAAATACTAAAATATTTTATTATTTTGCAATATTAAAATTGGCTTCTGTCTTATTGATGAGATTATAACTAGTTGGATGGAAGCTATGTGCATCCAACAGGGTGTCATTCTTTGGCTAGTCATGAAAATGGCTCCAATATACAGTACAAAACTTAAAAGGCCACAAAACTAAGGGAATGTCAATGGGCAGGAAGGGAAAAAATGCACAGGTAGCTTGATAAGGAATGGGAAAAATAGACATTTAGATTTCATGAGATCTTTTATGCAGCATTTAATTTTTTCTGACTTACTTTATGCCTGGTTTTGAGAACTGAAGTTCAGTAGGACCATCACTGCTATTCAAAGCACATCTTTATGCTGCAAATGTGGCTGCTCCTCATGGAATTTGTCTCTTAGGGTACTTCCTTCAAGACCCACCTTCTCTGTCTCACAAATGAACCTCCTCTTCTCTCTGTTCAGTTAGGTACCTGTGCTCAGAGGCCACCTGAATATCTGAGTGTTTAGATTGCTAACATTGTTCAGTGAAGAATAGAGCAGGAGTACTTTTATTTCCTTGACATTCAATGCTGTGCAACATTTGAGGCTTACTTTGCAGTTTAGCTGATGGCATAGTGAATCACTGTGATTACGTACCATGAAATATCATTCTCTTATGTGGACTGTCACACATAATGGGAAATCATTCAGAAAAAAAGTAAAAAATAACCCACTCAGACCACTGATTATCCCAAAAGAGACATATACACTCTTAATCCTATGGAAGACCGGTCTGAATTATTTATTATTCTTTTTAAATTGAGAAAGGCACTGACTAAAGGAAAAAAAATATGTTTAAATGCACTTTTATCTTTTGGATAGTTTGGATTCCCCATCTAGATTCCTACTTTTTCACAGTGAATAGCTAAAGATTGTGAAGTCATTATCCACTTAGCAGAGATTCAAAATAATGATGTGATCAGGCAAGGAAGGTACAACAGGATTTGCAGCTTTAGTGCAGAGCAGATCTGTTTTAAGAACATCAGGAAAAGACTGCTCCGTTTGGCAGGAGCTTCAGTGGGTGTCTGGTTTGTTGACGTGAACATCTGGCACTAGGAAATGCACAGAGATTGTCAGCTCGCTTCTCATTAGATTCGTCACTCCCTTTTCTGCCTCTATGAAAAAAAGGGAAAGGGCTCCTTTTTGAACTATAAAAAGGGGTGCTTTCCCACTAAACTGGTGAAATTTCTTCACTTGTGATTTTCCATGCTAACTACATGAACATTTTTGTCCCTTTCCTCCATTTTTAAATCAGGAAAATGAAAAGCAACAACTTTCCAGGTTGAACATCTTGGGTTTAGCGTGACTAATTTAAATTTCCCAGAGGGGAAAATGGAAAACATCCAACCAAGTCCAATTGCCAATCTATGGCCCCTCTTTTCAGCTCAGGGAATAAAAGTCTCCTTCCTTACACTCATGTACGTGTGATTTCATCTGTGTAATGTACCTCAGAATTGCACTGCGACAGGAACCCTTGCTAGCCTAGAAGGGGCCCATGACTGACAACAGGCCACTGCAAAAATCTGGTGCTCAGGACTTGCTACAGGATCTTGCACTCCCCATCTGGAGTGAGTTCATTCATAAAACCTCTCCTTGTTCCCTTTCTAAACCACTGGATCAATGTCCCTATTTTTGCATCTGCCGCCCACCTTTAGTTGGAAAGTACAGAAAAGCTTCTGAGGACCTTAAGGATGTCAATGCATGTGTTGTACTTGTTTTCTTTTGCTGTATCAGCATTTATAAAACACAAAAGTTTTTACCAGGGACATAGTAATTAAAGCATTGTATAAATATATATTATGTAAAGAGTTTTTACTAGCTAAAAAAACGGAAGTGTGGGATATCTGATCATGGTTATTACCCAAAGGCTTTGCTCCAGCTTTGTTTTTCACCTTGGCCATGTGAAAGGCTCATGGCTCTTCACGTCCTGAGGAACCGTCTCAGAGGCAGAAATGCCTCATATTCATATGAGGGTGCAGAGTCTGTGGCAGCCTTGGCTGCACTTTCAATAAAAATAACTTTGTTTTCCTCCTACCTGTACGGCTTAGTAACCAGAGCTCATGAGCTCTGCCCACCTCTGGGGATGTCCCGGGAGTCACAGCGTTTTCCCCACCAAGCGTGTGCCTGACCAGCCCCCTGTGAGGCACCCTCTTGCCCTCTCCAAGGGGCCCTGGGGTTTTCTGGGGTGCTCTGGGTGGTTCCCACTGTTGTTTTCACCCTTCTTCCTCTCCCATCTTCTGCCAGGCTGTTGGGCTACCTGCCTATTTTCAAAGGCAGGCCCTGGATACCTTCCCTGGGTTTCACCAGATCTGACTTTACCTAGTCAAATGTATGAGTGGAGAGAGGAGTACTGATTTGTGCTCTTGCATTTACAGGAAAGAGAAACTTCTGTGTATTTTTCCCCATGTCTGCAGGAACCTATCACTGTCTCTTCACATGTGGTGACCATTTCCAGCCTAACCCCTGCCACTTCCTACAACTGCAGTGTGACCACCTTTAGCCACAACAGCCCCAGCATCCCCACTTTCATTGCAGTTTCCACCATGGGTAAGCACCACTTCCCTGCTTTCTTCCTCCTCCAGCTACATCTGTTTCTCCTAGCTTTCTAAAGCTGCTCTTGGTAATGCTGGCCCTGGGGGTTGTTTGTGTCACATAAATGTTGCCAGATGCGGATGGGATGAGGAAGCAACTTTTTAAAGTTCTTAGAAAAATCCCCACTGGGGAGTTGACTTGGAAAAATATAAACTAGAGGCTCAATTCTCTACTGGGTTTTAGAAATCAGGGACCTAGTTTGTGGTGTCACGGCTGAACATCAGAGAACTGCTTGATGACATTTATGGAGAAAAATGTCTTCTTGGCCAAGCCCAAACAAGAGAAAAATCACATTTATAAGCTGCTAAGGCAAAAAATTGCTTTCTACTTTCAGTGTGGAAGTGGAGACAGGGGGAGAGAGAAGGACAAGGGCCACCACAGGGTCTTGAGCAGTCACGCCCTGAAGGGATAGCTCCTGATGGAGAATCCCTGGGCATGTTGTGAAGTCTCGCTCTATACTGACTCTGAAGAAAGACTATTGGTGTTGAACTGCCCAGAACACTGGAGTTTTCTTTAAAATCTCCCCTTTAGAATGATCAGTGTCATCTCTGCTTAGTTAGGGAGTTGTGTAGCTTTAGTCATCGGTCCTGTACATCATACAGCACTCCATCCAGACAATTCAGCATCTCATACTTAGCTTAAAAATCTCCATGATTTTTAATCTGTAAAATGCTTCTCTAGACAACTGTGGATGTAAAGTTATTCTGAGCAAGTAAAGTAGAGAGAGTTTCTTGTATAATGAGCAGAACAGGCTATCTGGTCTCATAGTAGTACAGTTGATAAGCATGTAAGATGGAACAAAAATAGATCAAGGTTTTGCTATTGAGAGTTGATTCCAGTTCTTATTTAAAGCAGAATAGTCTGTTAAAATTTATTTGCCAAAATAAATTGCAAGTAATTGCCAAAGTAATTCAATTTCGACCCAGTGTATTACAGAGCCTCAGCCTGGTATTCTGCTTTTGGGTCAGAAAAGGTATTGATTATTGTTGAACAACAACTTCAGAGTTGAAATGTGCTTTGGAGACATAGATGTGTTATGAATGTCAGTTAAAAAGGAAGAAAATAATCAGAATGTACCAAAGTTTAACAAAATGCCAGAATGAATTCATTTCCCCACAGAAATTTTGTAAGAGCAGTAATTAGTCAAAACCTCCCTTTACCTCCAGTCGTAGATTTTTCTCTCTGTAACACTCCAGGCTGAATGAGATCAGTTCAGAAAAATAACACTATCAACATTCAGGGGAAGAAAAAAAACAACAAAACTGTCAGTGCTTCTGAATTGAATAACCAAGAGCCCTTGTTTGTATGCACAGTCACCGAGATGAATCCCAACGTAGTGGTAATCTCCGTGTTAGCCATCCTAAGTATCCTTCTGATTGGACTGCTGCTGGTGACTCTTGTTGTACTCAGGAGGAAACATCTACAAATGGCCAGGTAAGTCCAGATTTATGCTAATTCAAAAAATTTCAGACAATAACAAGCACATTATGACAGTAGTTGCAATTGAGGATGCTTGTGTGCATGGGTACTGCTTGAGATGCTTGTGAACAGGATACCTTCAAAATAGATGTCTTGCTGCTATTTAGATGTAGCATGCCTTCTCCCTCTTTCTACGTTCATTCTTGACCTGAGTTGTAAGCCTCAACCTTTGTCTCATTTTGAGCTTTGCAAGATTTGGTTTCTAAGAAGTGCAGTCACTTATTACAAAAGGGTTGTGTCAGGAACCTAAAGGATAATTAGGATGTGAGGCAACCAAGCATGAGCAGGACATCAAGATGCTTTGCAAATCTTTCATATGGTTTGGAACAGGAGATTTTCCATATCAACAGATAAGGTGGTTTGTTCATCAGGTCCGGGATGCTGCATTTCAGAGACCATATAAAGCCTGAGCCCTGGCAGCCAAACCCTCAGGACAAGGGAGGTTGTGCCCAGGGCCCTGAGAGCCTCTCTCTAGAGCATGTGCCAGTCTGCCCCCAAATCCTGGTCTTCCAGTTGTCCAACTTCTGCATTCACATGGACATCCTTCTTATGGGAACTGCAGCATGGGAAAGAACATATAGGCTTACCTAGATCTTGTCTTTCTATGCAGTCAGGATGCAGCCAAATATACAGAGACCCACAAATCGAGAAGGTATCTCAGGTCCTGCTGCTCACCTAAAACATTAATGATCTCAATTTGTTCTGTCAAACAGATGAAGGGAAAAAATATCTTGTAGGAGTAAACTGTTTTTTTACAGAACCTGTGGCTCCTTAAGCTATCTGCACCAATCATTTTTACCTGAATGTTGAAGTTCAGCTTTGTTTTCCTGGTGGTCTTACCCATAACAGTTCACTTTAATATTATACTTTGGCCTGAGTGAACTGTGGAGGTTTCTCCAAACCCTTGATATGTGGTTCACCTCCAGGTTTTGGAAGTGTCATGGAGTCTTCATCCTTTTATAATCTGTGTCATATATTTTATATTAATTTACTGTCCTGTGTCAAGAAAGGAAATGATTTCCTGTAAAAAAAAATATGCACAGAATCTTGCACTTGACTACATAGCAGGCACTGCATTTTACGTGTTGTGTCTTGGCTATGTATTCTGTGCAACAGATAACCACACCACATAGATTTTGCAGGCCATCTCTTTCAATGGTTTGTTCCTTTGCATGTAACTGGAACTGTGAAATCCCAGCTAAATTAATTCTCTTTCCTATTTAATTACTGTGCAGGCAACCCAAAGCTTTTCCTTTTTCTCTTCATCACTGCTTCTAGCCACAGAAGATAAAAACCCCAAGAGGAAATTAAAAAAAGTAAATCCAGTGGGAAGCTGCAAGCAATTGTTTGCTTAGATCAAGGAATCAAAAATCAGTTTATCATTTGTAGCTGAAAATAATAGACTTGTGATAAATTCACTGGAACGTTATTCAGGAAATTCAGGGGTTTTCACAATTATTTTGTGAACTCAAAATTACCATGCTCCTGTCAAATGGAGACAATTACACATCTCCTTTGAATTGAGACAGTGTGTATTCACTATAGAAAGGTAAATATTTAACATGTGTACTGAGGCCAGCAACCAGCGCTAGCTCCAGACTATAGAAAGCCCAAATCTGGACAGAAGATGGAGGTCTATTTGAGGTCTTAGCATCTTTTCGCTTGTTTCACTCTTTTAAGCATTATTAGGAAACCTAATCTCACGTGGTGTTGAATACTTATTGGTTTTGGAGGACCATGTTAAGGGATTTCAGTTATGTTTATCACAGAATATCTCAGACCTAGTCACAGATATGAGTGCTCAGTACTTCTCTGCAACTCAGAGCCGTCGGTTAAATCAATGTCATCGCAAGCATTGTAAATCCAAAAATGGTAACTTTGTACCCAATGCTCTTCCTGAAACAGGGAGTGCGGAGCTGGAACCTTTGTCAATTTTGCATCTTTAGAGAGAGATGGAAAACTTCCCTATAATTGGTGAGTGGTTGAAGCAAAGTTTTTAATTATGTTTTTCCCCATCTCTGCTTTTTGGCAAATATTATCTTTAATCTTAAGTGCTTAATTTTCATGGCATTACTATCCCTCTTTAAGATAAAACTACTGTGCCTGTTATTTTAGTATTTTATTTCTTGAATGATGACTCAAGACTATGTATTCTGTCACCTGCTATTTTTAGTAGGGAATGATGTATATACATGTCAACCAAGTTGCATAGGTGTGTTTTGGCAGGATTTTTTTTCCTTTCTTTTACAGACATATTTCCTAAAATAACACAAGTGTAGAAACTTGATCTATAAATCCATTAGCACTTCCATAGAGATATATTTACATCCAAGAGTAAGCTTGCCTTCAGGTAACCAATTAGAAACTGTCTTCACACAGCGCAATTAATTAATTTTTCCTTGCATTGCAAGACAAGGAGAAGCCAACTTAAATATTTACTGTAACTTCACATTCAGTGCTGTTTAAACAACTCAGAAAAACTCCGGCATATTCTTGCTAGTCTAGGAAACCACCTACAAAAGTTGCAGGTGCTGACTATTGACTCTAAGCCATCACTGACACCATCAGCCAAAGAGGAGTATTAGAACAGAGAACATCTATAGGATTAGCTTTTACAGAAGCAAAAGGGCTCTTGAGATCTGCCTGACTGGTACCAGTGTGGTTATTTTCATTCCTATTTTGACAATCAAATGAGTGCTAATGACTGACCTGTTTTGTTATTAGCAAGGTCTGCAAAAACCTTTTATCTTTCAAGGCAAGTCCAAACACAGATATTTAAAAGCACAATCAGCCCCCGAAAGCCCTATTGCAGTATGTAGGAAGCAGAAAATACAAGCCTTGGTTTTACACCCATGGTCAGCTTTGTTGACAGCCAAGAAGTTGGAAAGAGGAGTTGGTGCACAGGGAACTGCTTCCATGAT
Source organism: Balearica regulorum gibbericeps (assembly GCF_011004875.1). Taxonomy (NCBI): domain Eukaryota; kingdom Metazoa; phylum Chordata; class Aves; order Gruiformes; family Gruidae; genus Balearica; species Balearica regulorum. The sequence continues at coordinate 70,427,766 of NC_046184.1, forward strand.
CTCACGGGACACAGCCTGCCAGCAAGGACGGGATTAAATGGTTTGACACTGCACCACAACAAGCCTTTTGCTAATAAGCGTGCAAACTGAACTAACAAGCCCAGCAAATCTTGTCAATACCTCACTGTGCTGCTAATTAACTGGATATTAAACAAGCTTCACTTGCTTGGTTCAGCTTTAATAGCAGCCAGCTGTATGCAGTACAAACTAATCTCTCTTACAGCTTCTTTTGCTTGGACTCTATTAATGGCAAAGGCGGCAAAAGATCAAACACTCATGTTTAATTAAATATCCAAGCTTGAATCAAATGATTAAACTAGCAACAGATGTTATTAAAAAGCATAAAAAGGCTTTTTTTTTTTTTATGAGAAGGGGAATTAATTAATAGGCTTGGATGTGAAAGTGAAGGTTCTTGTTGCTTGATTTAGTATATGTGTGTGTATATATAGGTGTATATATATGCATATATATACATACATAAATTATGCTATAAAAATATAAAACTGGGAAAATACTCCTGCTTAATATCTCCACAAATTTTTGGTAGCTGAAGGCAGTGTGCCCTAATCGTAGGGTTTTGATTTCTCTGAGAGTTAGTAACAATACCTTGTTTTGTGTGCCTCTGTCATCTAATGTCATGACCAGATTCACTGTCTGTCCAGGCAGCCAAACAGGAAATATGGCTCTAAAGACAGGTAGAAGGATTAAGAAACCTGTTTTGCCTTGGGGTCATTGCAAGGATCTGGTAAGGGAGCTATGGGTGTATCCACTGATTCCTAGGGAAATCTCAGCTGAGCAGATTTGATTTAAGCAATTTCTACATCTCTTTCTTGTAATTAAATAAAATTTTTCAGTACACCTCAGCAGTAGGTAAAAGAATCTAATGTTTCTAGGAAAACAATATTTCATTTATTGGGCAATTACGTATTTTTTATATGTTGAATAAAATCAGATGTTTTCAATGTTGGAAAATCTGTAATATCTAATCTGTAAACAATGTAAGTACGTCTGCAAGCATGTTAGCCTGTGATTTGATAGAGTGTGGAAATTTCACGTGATAACTTGATAACGAAAGAAGACCCAGGCTTCAATAATTCCATCTGCCTCTGTAGGCAAGAGGGAGTAAAAACTCTGGAAAACGTCACCGAGAGTTTTCCAAAGGCAAGAAGAGTATTCTGGCATCATCATTGGTTCTCTCTTCTAAGCTTAGTGAAAACCTCTCTGTGGCACCAGAGATCTGCTTATGGAAATCCAAATTTCATCCTCAGTCTAGACCCATAGAAACCCTAACAACAGATAAGCCCTAAGTCCCTGATCCTGCAGCCACTATGGCGTATGATTAACTAGAAAGGGCTCTTGCATCTGGCTGACCCGCACGATCCCTGGCAACGCCTGGGGAAGGTGCCCTGCAGAAACCGTGCTGCCCATTTTCTCTTCAGCAGCAAAACTCTTTAAAGCATAACTTGAAGTTTTCCACCACTGGTTGGAAGACTAAGACTAGAAATTATTATGATTGACATGTCTGACTTATCGGGAAAAACAGTATCTGCTGACTTCGTAATGGCCAAGCGTACCGGAAAAGGAAATTTCACTTTGTGGTTCTTTAGAACAGTTGTAGAAGGATGGTAATTGCTTTTAGGACAGCAGATTTTCTGATGGGGAAAAAAACCACACTTGAGTGTGTATTTGGTCAAAAGTCCTACTACCAGGACAATTTTTTATTAAGTTTCATGAGTTTTTCACATTTGCAAAGTACCTATGTCCCACTCCACCAATAGGTAGAACAGGCCTGAGTGTTTCCTGGATTAATGCAGAGCAGAATCTGGTAATGAGGTTGCAAATACAGAAGTTTAGAGTGACTTTGTACTCAAATTTCCTTTAGCCACAATGAAACCTGCTATAAATAGTTATTCATATAAACCATAATTAGAAGTTCAAATAATGTTTTGCTGAAAACCTAGGAGAGAACTTAAAGCACTTAAAAAAGGGACTCTGCAAAATCTTATAGGGATGTTTTGAGAAATCTGACTCATTAGAGGGTATTAAGAGATATTGGAATGATCTGAATTTATCTCTGATACAGGTGATATGATATCCACAGGATCATTTGCAGGAGCAAACATGGGAGATTATCGTAGTTGTAAAAACAAACTATGTCTGTCTTGAAATATCTCAAAACGTCAGAAAATAGACTTAGCATCAGCTATGTAACGGCCATAAACTTGTGGATGAAATTTTCAAACACACTTTACTCTGAAAATCTGCCAACTTATCAATTAACATTGATTTAGAATAACAGGCCTGAATCAATACCATAAAACACATTAATTTTGTTCATATAGAATTTTACGTTGGATAGCTGAAAATCCTGCATAGGGTGTCAGGTTGAGGAGTAAAAATTCTATGGGTGCTAATAATATTCTTATCAAATAAGTAAGAGGAAGCCTTTATGGGTTTAGCTGATTTTTAAAATAGAATTTGCTGATCTCCTGATTTCTGTTTGTCTTACTAACTCTCCTCACTTTTTCATCTTTATGTATGTTATTTATTAATGCTCACAGGCGTAGAAGTGTATTTGCTTTCCTAACTCTGCTACCCTCATGCCTTTGGACTGATTATCTTTTGGCATTTTATGTTAATCCTTGGTAAGTGATTTACTTGTTTTTCCATATGCAATGTGTAAACAGTGATAATTTCTATTATATGAAAAATGTGTGATACCTTTGTTTTCAAACAGGTCAAAGCTCTTGAAAATATAATTTTCTTGTACTAGAATATGGATTGGAGAGGATGTGGGTATCAAAGTATTTGCTACCCTGCTTCATCTAGTTTGTCTGGTTATGCGCCAACCCATTTTGGTATTAAAAAGCTAATCTTGTGGCGGTCATCATATTCATCTCATTGCTCTCTTTGCAATTTTTGCCACTTCACTATGAGTCCTGGCTTCTTCTGTCCCAGTTATTTATCTGTTCATTGCCTGCCATTGCTTGCTGCTGCTGCTTTTCTATTACTAAAATTGCTTGATCATGCCCCACCTGTTTGGTGTGTGAAGTCAAATACCTTAGTTTTTAAAGGTGCGGTTCTGCTCTCCTAACATCAGTAAAAGTTTTGCTTTTGGAAATAACAGTTCACTGAGAATCGATACAAACTAGCAGTCCCAAAGTGTAAAAAATGGGTCACTACTTGCACTTCTCTGTGCATGTGTGATATTTAGTAGTTTAGTCTGTAAATAATTTATAAAGACTTAGCAAGCATCCAATTGTTTTTTCTGACAATACCTAGCCAACAAAGCCCCAGGGTCTATTTAGAACCACAACTGTTTTACAAAGCATTTAACAAATAATTATAATTGACTATGAACTAAAAAAGCTTAATTTATATAAAAGAAACTTAAGTTCCTGATGGTCTTGAGGCCAAGGTATAGTGATTTGCAGAAATGTGGTATGAAGTTAAGATTTACTTTTGACCAAATGTTTTCCCTGATGTTACCATACTGCACCAAAGTTCTGGCAGGCAGTCCTCGAGATTCTCAGCACAGGGGTTTCTCACACTGATTTTCCTTGGGTCACATTGGGTCTGTAGAAAAACTCAGCTCAATTTTCGGTGGGCGCAGAAATGAGTGGGTTTATGTAACTAAAGAAAGGTCCCTTTCTTCTCCCATGGAAATAAAAGCATGTTCTCCACACACACTCAGCTGAATAGCAGATAGAAGTCTTCCACATCTCTCCAATGCTGGTATCGTATTGACTTGTAACTTGTCTAACGTAAACTCAGCGATGGGAGCTGCACAGTGCTGGAGGATCAGGCAAGCGGTTTATTATTGTGGAGGTCACACTGATCTCTCTTAGCTCACTAATGGTCAAGAAGCCCAAGATGGCCACTGTCAATGGCACTGCTGCAAAAAGAGTGTCATCTTCTTCTGCCCCTTTGCCTCTTTTTGTTTAATATGCATTAATATGCATTAACTCACCTTTCCAGATATGTGTCTGTCTTCAGAGATTTCCTCTTCAATCAAGCTATCTAGTTGAGTCTTGATATCCAAGTTCAAAGGAGCTGAAGTTGAAAGAGATGAGATTAATCCCTCTGTATTTTCATTAGTAGGGTAAATGGAAGAACAGATGAAACACCAGCGAATGTTTCAAATGTCTTTGTTTTGCACGCAAGTTGTTTTAAAACATTTATGAACATTCAGGAAACAATTGCAATGCTAAGAAACAAAGGCCTCTTGAGACTGTCGAGGCACAAGAAATTGGTGCTGAGAAATGGATGTCAATCATTTGTTTTATTGCCTCTTGAAGTGTTCCTTGGAGAAGTGTTCTTAGAAGCATTCCCATTATAAACAGCATTTAGATATTTTTTGCTTTTGAAATAATTCCAATGTGCCCGACATGAAAAGGTTTACCATAGTCACAGTAGACAGAAATGTGTTGAATAATTTAGAAGAATTAATTTTAAGATTTCATTGGAAAAAATCTTTGACGATGTAGAATAAATACTACAAGGGTATGTATATAGAACACATGAATGTACAGATACTATACAGATAGTATCTGCATAGCTAACATGGTAGGCTGAAGAGGTTTGTAATATTTGCAAAGTAAATCTCCACATTAGTGTAAAGCTGGTATTGCTATAGCTCTTGTTAAGTCTGCAGGCAAAGCTCCTGCATTTCTAAATGGAAATGCACCTTGACAAGATAACAAAATTACTACCAGTGTGGCTGCTTAAAAAACCTGAACATTTTGTAAAACTTAATTTTGGAAATGAATATTTTTTTTTTTAAATTTCACTTCTAAACTTAGCATGGTAGAAAAATAAAAATATTCCACTTTTTAATATTTCTTTTTGTGTATTTTCATTGTTTTGAAATTAAGTCTTCACCTTTAATTTACTAATTGGATCTGTGACCAAAGTTATCTAGAAATCATTTTAATATCATCATGAAATTAAAAATAGCATCGTTATAATGTGATGAAGGAACAGATGTTGTTTAATGTCCAGGAAAAAAAAAAAAAGACAGACTCTACTAAAATCCCTTCTGAGTCAGCAAGAATCTATTTCTGCTCTTGGCTGGTTTAACAGAGGGGGTCAGTGTTTTCAGACCTCTAGCCAAATTATTCCAGGGTGCTCGCTTTGTGGATTTAATCTGATTGATTGCTTAACTTTTTTGTGGCAACAAGAAAATGAACACAGACATCCCTCCAAAGAAACACGTGGTGGTAGTTGACGTAGTGTAGTTCATAAGTCTATGTCTTATGGGTTATACTGCTTAACACACTCATAAGCTGGCTCACAGCTGTGCCTAGTGAATTATATCACTATAACTCATGTGAAGACAGTGTATTATATGACTGGCATAATTATCTCTGGCTGTTAGAAGTCAATTAAAATTATCTAAGGTTTAAGCTTGAGTCCCGCTGAAGTGAGTAGGATATTTGCAATTGCCTTCATTGATCATCATAAGCAGGTTATGGAACGGGTGAGAAGTAGTGTTCAGGCCCTTTCCTTTTTCCTTCACCCTTCCTTCAATTTGCCGGTGGTGGTCTTCTCCCTTTACCCAACAGATGCTTCTCTAGAGCTGGAGCGGAGCAGCCCAGGGGGCACCTGGTGCCCCGTTCCCTGGAAGAGCTCAGCCCCCTGCCAGGCTCGGCTGGGCCCACGCCACGGGGTCTCAGCCCTGGCCCACCTGAAGCCAACAGTGCTGTTGGGTCAGGGTTTGTAGAGGACCCATTGCTTGAGTTGGGCACAGGTCTTCCCTTTCACAAGCAGGTCGTTCTCAGAGCCACAGAATGGATAAAAGCATCCCGTTGGTGTCAATGAAAATTTTGCTATCCGGGATACTATCACAAATCTCATCCTGAGTATGATGGTGACCAGAAAGCATATGTTCTTAAATCAGGGCTAATTTTGAATAAAGACTATACAACAGTTCAATGAATGAAAAACACTTCTTTTTTTTTTTTTTTTTTTTTTTACAGGAGTAAAAATGGATTAAAGAAGAGAAAGCTGACCAAGTATGTAACTTCTTTGATATTTAAAGAAATAAAAAAATTATATCACCTTAGACTACACATGCATTATGGAGTATATGGTGTAGTGATATTGCAGTTACAGATACAGAAAACTTCTTGATAAACACATCTTGAGAGAGGTATCTGAAGGCAGAAAACAAACAATAATTGGAGAGAAGCAATTCTTCTCAACAGATAGGTTGTGATAAAACAGCTCCTTACTGATAGAAAATTAGTCATCGGGGAAAAGATCAATTATCCAACTTAGTGATTCCAACAGAGCTTATCCTTAGTTAAAAATGACAAATGGTGAAAAACTGGGATGCATTTGTTTCTAGTGATATTTCCCTCTTGACACAAGGCTCTCATTACGGTTGTTGCTAGAACATTAGATCATTAATGCTAACGGGTAAACAGGAGTAATTAAGTGGTGATAAGACAGGTTCCTTTGGGCATATTGCCTCAAAGTAAATGAAAAGATTACTGTGTACATGCTTCAGTAGCTTGTAAATTAGAGCATGATAATTAGGTGAGGGAAGCTGTTTACCTGCATTTTGTTATTCAAAGCGTTTGTCTAATTATTTCTCTGTTATGTTCAGAGGAGGCTGTGCCTGTACTAACAGATAGACCCTCATATGGCAAAAAAAGTGTGTAGAGTGATGGGAGTTGCTAAATCAAGGCTAATTTATACCTGCTGATGCTCTGTGTGGTTTTGTATAGTTATATGCCACTTTTTATAGGCACCATCTCTCTGGGAGAAGAATTTGACCAGCAGTCATGGCAGTGGCATCCAAAATGCTATTCTAAGGGGTTTTGGGTTTTTTTGTGGACCTTCTAAAAAAATCAAACGCTAAATATGAAATCGATTTTTCTGCATGAGCAAAGCTCAGATGAGTTTTAAAAGTGTCTCTGCCAGATGTTTTCCTTATCTGAAAGCAATATTTTACATGGCACAAGAGGCAAACTTAAATGAAGCGTCAGCTGCCCTGTTGCCAGAAGCATGCTGGTGGGATGGCACTTGGAGGGGGTCTGCGATGGGGTGCTGGATCACGGCTTATCGCGGAGCCACCTGTGCCTTGGGGACATACCCACCTGCAAAAGCAGTGCAAGGGCCAGGGAATCGTAGGAAGGGTGCATGGACCATTCCCCTCACCTCAGACCAGTGCTTTTCCTCAGGTAGGACAACTCCAACCCCCCCCCCCCCCAAACCAGGGTTCTTACTGTCATCAGTACCAGCAGCTGCAACATTCAGCTGACCCAGAGGGATCAGCCCCCCCCCCCGCCCCCAGCCTCTCTCGCTTGTGCCACTACAGTGCGGTACAGGCAATCAGCAATATGCCCACCATTTGGGGCCACTGAACCATAAGATGGTTTTGGGGTGGTTTTTTTTCCTCTTTGCTCTTGCTTTCTAGCATTAGATTTTCAAATAAATATTCATGACGTGATAGTATTCTGGGGGAAAATAGAAATAAAAAGTAGTAAAAAATGATAATATTTTTCTTAATTTCTGTGTGTTTTTCTTTTAAAGCCCTGTCCAGTTGGATGATTTTGATGGCTACATCAAGGATATGGCCAAAGATTCAGATTATAAATTTTCTCTCCAATTTGAGGTAAATATGTGGGGACTCTATGTCCTCTCCTAGCTGCCATGCCTAAATCAGCTTTTTCCAGATGTTATGTTTGTGCAGCATGTTTCTGTGCTCTGTGTTCCTTAATGTGCGCTGTTACTGGGTGGGTCAGCATTTCCAGTTCTGCAGAATTAAAAAATGGGTCTTGGTGTCATTAAAGACTGTATTTAGTAAGCTGATTTGAGTGTCTCATCACATTCAATTCAAGATAATTGTCAGACCAACACACTTCCTTTAAGTTTAGGACTTGCTGGAAGCCTGAATTGAATTCAGGATGTTAGTGTTTTTATTTTATTTATTTAATGTCCTTAATTTGAGGGGCGGCACTGGAATGAGAAGGTAACATCGGAAATCTCTTTAAGAGCAAGGAGGTCTCCCTAAGACCAGTTCAGGTACCTTCTCTCAATTGCCCAGAATTTGAAGTCAGTTTAGTAGTATAAAACTAAAAAGCTCCTATCCTAGAGCTATCTCCGAAAGATTTAAACATTGAAGGAGGGTGGGGAGGATTGTCAGGGCATTTCCAACATTCTGGGTGGCTGCCAGCGAAAAGTCCTCTGATGCATCATATATTAGATGTAGCTACTGAAGGTAATGACTAGGAAGATCTTAGCATTCCCCGGTGTCAAGACCAAAACCCACTTGAGGACTTGAAGAAAGCCCTTTAAGTGGGGTGGATGACCACCACAGAAATAACTTATCAAACCTCTGATTTGACACTGGTTTGGCTGATTAAGTGTGGGTGGAGCGGAGCAGTCCACAGTCACAACCTTGGATGGCAGCCGTGCATTGGCAGCATCAGCAGGAGGGACGACATCATTGCTCTCCAGCTGCTTGGAGCCAAACTTTGAGGCATCAGAGCAGGAAAGTCAGTATAGTCCTGCTGTCAGTTTATAAAGTGAGTTACAATTTTTTTTCAGCCTGGTACCTTCCACAAGTAATCACTTCACAAAGAATTATTTTTTGACTGTTTGTGAGTTTGACCTTGGTGTTTTTCTTTCTGTTACGCCAGGAGCTAAAACTGATTGGGCTTGACATACCCCACTTTGCTGCTGATCTTCCCATGAATCGCTGTAAAAATCGCTACACAAATATACTGCCATGTAAGTACAATACATATAGGCTCCTGCTAAAGTCCCTTGAGAGGGAAAGTAGAGTTTTAATAAGAGAATTGGAGAATCAGGACAGATTTTCTGACTGATAAAAACCTGTTCTAAAACCTGCCCTTAGAGAGAACCAGTCAATAGATGTTTTCTGTTAGCTTTGAAGAGACGTAGCTTTCTGGGGATGTTTATCAAGATGGGAGTTTGGAGGTGAGAAACACAAGGTCGTTTCTACTACTGAGTAGTGTAACTATATTTTTCTTACGAATTTAATGAAACCTAAGGGAGCCCAAAGGGATGGCGGTTGGAAGGTGTGTTTTGCAAAACAGTAATGATAGTGCATCCATGCAAATATTGCTCTCTGTTGGTAAATGGGAGCATTTTCTATTTTTTTAATAGATTTTTTCTGGGTTTTATAGGTTTAATTTTAATTTTGCTGAGTTGGAGATGAGTGCCATGTTTGAGAGGCAAATTATTTTTTTTTTTCCTTTTACAGATGATTTTAGTCGTGTCCGGTTAGTTTCAATGAATGAAGAAGAGGGGTCTGACTACATTAACGCCAACTACATTCCTGTGAGTACAGAGACTCACTCAGTGTAACAGTGTCCTGCACAGCAGTCAGAGTTTGTCACCTGCAAATAGCACAATATCTCCTGGAAGCTCAGCCACATTCTCAGCATCTCCTTTAGCTTTCAGTATTTTGCCTCCAGGGAACTGTGCTTTTCACTAGCCACCAAAAAAAAACCAACCCAAACCCCAAAAAAACCCCAAACAAACAAACAAAAAAACCACGGGGGGTCGGTGAGGTGGGGAAAGATTTTTGGAAAGTTTTGCCACAGTAGCACTGGGTAAGCTGTGAATCTTTGTGAAACTTAGATTGGACTGGTAGAGAAATGGGGAGGAAATGTTAAGTGATTCAGTGGCTTTTAAAGACAGCTAGGAAAAACATAAACTTCTAAATGACAAACTTTTCCAGGTTTCTACAGCACATGGAAAAAAGAATTAAGCCAGACACTACACAACTGACAAAATGCACACAGCCCAGATGGTGCATGGAGAGACCTTCTGCTTTTCCGCCCCGTCTCTGGTGCTCCCAGTGTGCTTCCCTCTGCCTGGCACAGAGCAGCCCTTTGCCAGGGACTAGCACCCGGGGGTTTAGGATAATTAAAGTATACGCAGAGCTGTAGTCAAACAGTTTGACACTGGGGGTGGGCTAAAACCTCTTTCCGCTCTCACCTGAGCTTGTGGCTTATCCCTGCCACTGCTGCAAGGGTTTGCCCCTCCGTTATCCCCTGCCTCGCCGTGTCAGGGAGAGCGATGTCTGCTGGGTCCTCTGCATGGAGCGGGACACTGCGGCATCCGTTTAGAAAAAGACCTTTCACTTGGGGAGTGTAGACACACGAACAATTCTGCACCCTTGCCATGAACAGAAGACAGAGCTGGGCCTGGCTGTGCTGAAGAAAGCTGAGTCACAAAGGGAGGAGCCCTCAGAAGAGTCAATGCAACTACTTCTTTCTCACTCTCGCCCGTGCGTGTACTGCTGAGCACGTTGCCTGCACTTAGTTTCTATGTGTCAAGAGCGTGAACATAAACACTCAAGCTGCAAGTGTCTAAGCACGCAGTGAAACGAGAGAGAAAAATGTTCCAGTGTTCAAAAGCATCATTCACAAATCAGGAAACTTCTATGACATGGGATTATGGATAATAGGATTTTATACAGCAGTCCTTTTTGGATTGTTCTGTTCTGCTTTTTATGGTTTACATCTCTTTAGTTCTACTTATAGCATAATGCTGACATGTCACCTTAGTGCTTGGCTTTTCCTGATGTTTGCTTCTCCACTTAGTACCTGCCTCCAAACATAGATACTAGTGGTGGTCTGTGTCTCTGTGACAATAAAGATCGGACACTTATTTCAGACGTAGCCCATGCAGACAAACAAACAGCAAGTACTGTGTAGTGCAAAAACTCAGATTGAGCTGACTTCTAGAGATGTCTAGAGAAAGCCATTTATGGAAAGTGGTCCCAAATCATGAATATTTTTACAATCCTCATACTGTGGTGGCACAGAAATTGCTCAGTTTACAGAGGATCGTGCTGTGTGTTGGATGTATCTTTTGCTCTTATTAGGAATATCAAATAACTTTCCAACTGCAGTTTTGATGATGCAATCCCAGCAAATATGGTTATAGCAGATGCCAAAATGGCCATTCTGTGGATCTTTTATTATAGCCTTTATAATGGTCTTTTGGTTTTGGAGAGGGGAAGGAGACTTTCAACTAAAAGCATGTTGATAGAGGTAGGAGAAGGAATACATGGATATAAAGCTTCTGAGCTTCAATGATAATCTGTTAAGGATGTTGACTCAGCATGTCTCTATTATTTTAAACAGAATTCTAATTAATATTTTACTAATTTAAGTCCTTATGACATAAACACGTGCATATAATTCTGTTCATTGCTACCTTCCATTTACATCAGTGACTGAAAATCACCACAAGCACTGCTTGGGATGAGCAGGCTAAGATGTCTGGAATTGGTTTTATGTCTGTAACTAAAGAAAACCTTAAACTATGAAATCTGGAAGAAACTGGAACTTTGATTTAGGTTTGTCATTACTTTTTTTTTTTTTTTTTTTTTTTTTGTAATGTTGCCTTTACTGCTCTCAAGGCAAAGGGTCTGTATAGTAACAGCTTCATCTTGTGCCTTTCATTCTAGATTGCTTACACTTTGGGGGCATCAAAACCTGGCAAAAGTTGTAATTTCAAAATACCATGAAGTAGTTTCTTTATAGTAGAAATCAATTTTAAAAGTACAAATTGATCTTTTGAGCAAGCTTAAAAATGCGTATGCCAGAGAAAAATGTGTGTTCTGAAGTGTTGGTAAACAGCACCTGTCTCTGTTTCTTAGGGTTATAATTCACCCCAGGAATACATTGCAACCCAAGGACCACTGCCAGAAACTAGGAATGATTTTTGGAAGATGGTTCTCCAGCAAAAATCTCAAATTATTGTTATGCTTACTCAGTGTAATGAGAAAAGAAGGGTATGTAACAAAATCTTGCACATAGTGTAAAAGAAACTACTCTGAAAACATGTTTATTTTCTGGTGAGTTAATTTCTTTGCATTGTTTTCTGATCATGAGGCAGCATCGTAACGAGCCCTGGAATGGCACTTCCTTCACTTATGGCAGGTTGATTACGGGACTGGAGCATCTTTCACACGAGGAGAGGCTGAGAGAGTTGGGACTCTTCAGCCTGGAAAAGAGAAGGCTCAGGGGATCTTGTCGCTGTGTATAAATACCTGATGGGAGGGAACGGAGACATGAGACCCCTCAGTGGTGCCCAGTGACAGGACAAGAGGCAGTGGGCACAAATCAGAACACATTAATTTCCATCTGAAATCAGGAAACACTTTTTTACTCTGAGGGTGTTGCACAGGTTGCCCAGGGAGGTTGTGGAGTCTCCCTCCTTGGAGATATTCAAAAGCCATCTGGACATGGTCCTGGGCAAACAGCTCTAGGTGGCCCTGCTTGAGCAGGGGAGGTTGGACAAGATGACCTCCAGCGGTACCTTCCAACCTCAACCATTCTGTGATTCTGCATTTTTAAGTTTAAATAATGATAAAAAAATACAAGTATTATGCTTTACATTTTCCTTGACGTTATAATAGAAATATTTGGAATATTTTTTTTTTATATGTACATTCTTGTTCCCCATGTTTTGTTCCTTTTAGACCTATACTATTAGGAAAAGTAATCTACAAGGACACTATGTATTTCCATTCTTTGCTATGCTAACGCTACCCTTCAGAAAACCAATGTATAGCTTACGTCTACAGCTACACAAATAGGAATGATCAGGCTGAAAGTCATTGCAGGCTATATTACCTCTTAATGCAGCATCAAGTAAATAGTGCTGTAGATGTATCTAAAACTGAGGTTCAGTATACTGTTGATTGTGCTTTTTTATATACACATATATGTATACATTTATATAAAACCAAATATGTATGTATTTATTTCCCTTTCAGGTGAAATGTGATCATTACTGGCCTTTTACAGAAGATCCTGTTGCATATGGGGACATCACAGTGGAGATGCTGTCTGAGGAGGAGCACACAGACTGGGTTTATAGGAATTTCCGAATTAGCTATGTAAGTGAAACATTTTACCCTACTAAAAGAGTGGGAATAATTACAATCTAGCCTTTTTCTTTAACTTTTGGCCATTTCTGGCATTCAGTGGAAAATGCCTAAGAAAAAGATTGTTGGCCTTACCCTCACTCCACACAGGCAAATGGCTAAATCACAAAACTTTCCCCTAAAATTGTCATCTCTGTGAATTTCTCAGCAAAGTGCAAGACTGAAACAAAAGTAGTACCAGGTTCTGGACACTCCTGTGGTGCCAATAATTAGTGACAACAAATGCGTAAACTTCTTTATCTCTGGCATATCTTCTTGCAATAAGCTATTCAAAACTTGAAAATACCAATGTAGAAATTAAAAATATTTTTTCAGAAGGACAATTCTGCAGTATTAATATATTCCTATAAAGTATTGAAACACACGTGAGAGCATGTGATTTCCAAATTAAAGCTGTTCAGATTTTCAAGCGTTTCTTTCCAGCTTTGTTTCCTGCACCAGCTCGTTGCCAGCACCAGCTCATGAAGGAAAGGTTAGAGATAGAGAGGGGACGTGAAAAAAGCTGGCCAGTGGCACGTCAGCATTGGCCCAGGACCTCAGTCCCACTCAGCCAAGCCTACAAAGCCTGCACAGGGCGCAGGCCAGGAGCACCAATGCATAAAACACAATGTGTTGGGCTGTTGGCATCCATTGAAAATAACGATGAGACTGCGGTTTGCAGTTCAGGTAAACTGTCCTTTACCAAACCCAGGGCAGCTACTTCAGGGTATTTTGTACTGATGACATTTATTGATATCCTTTGCCTAAGGATCTGCTGTTGCCTGTGACTGGAGAGAGGTTACTGTAGTAGGGGTATATAGCCAGACCCAGAATGGCAAAACTTAAGGTATTGATTGCCATGGGTTTTGGTGATGACACCACCCACCCCTCCCCATGTTTTGAGTTCCTTTAAGTCTCAAAGACAAAATGTGTTGTGCTGAGGGTCTTATTTCACCTAAAGCCATGAGAGTTCTTAGCATTATAAATGTTTTTTATAATAATGGGTATTTTTCTAAATATTTCCTTTGCCCCATAATGATTTTTTCTTCCCTTCTGTTATTTTTTTTTTTTTCTTTGAAACTTGAAAAGAAAAACTCCCAAGAGTCCAGTCTTGATGGTTTGCCAATAGCGTTGTTCTTTATCTGTGGCAAAACAAGAAAAGGAGAGGGAATGAAATAGAAAGAGGAAGAAGGCCTAAACTTGAAAAATGCAACAGTTCTTGATTTAAAAGCAAAATAATATCCAACCACCATGAGGAAAAAAAGCGAAAAACAAATCCCAAACCCAGAAACAAGAGTTCATGCCTTTTTTTGTAATGATGGTCTGATACCCCTCCCCTTTTTAATCAAATAGCCTGTAAATTCTTTGCCACTTATTTTTGGCTGACTTTACCTTCTTAGGCTGTATTTGGGGGGGAAAAAACCACCACAAACCGACAAAAACCCCTCAGTCTGACTGAGCGTGACTGCACTGTTAAAACTCCTGTGAACATGCTGCTGTTCTGCTTTTCCCGTTAGGCTGACGAGGTGCAAGACGTGATGCATTTTAACTACACCGCCTGGCCGGATCACGGTGTCCCCACGACCAACGCTGCTGAAAGCATCCTCCAGTTTGTACAGATGGTCAGGCAGAAATCAGCGAAGAGTAAAGGCCCCATCGTCATACACTGCAGGTAAATGCTTCAGGGAAACGGAAAAGTGAAGGATGTCACTTGTTAAATAGGTTAGGAAACCGTTGGGAGAAGAGATTCTGGGGTTCTGCTTACCTGTTAGCTGGAGATGGTTCTTTTTTGGTGTTACGGGTAAAGGATTAATCCCCAGTTTTGAATACAGTGGGGCTGGGATTTCAGCCTGCAGCCATAGACACAAAGGCATTACTTTTTAGAGAAGGGCCATCTCTTTGGATGGTATAAACAAATAGCTTGAGGAAGTGCAGCAGGCGATCCTGATTGGCACCAGCTCAGAGCCTGCCCCGGCTCTCTCATTTCCACACCTTCACGATACGGATAGCGCAGTCCATCCAGCAGCCCGCCACAGCATGCGGAAGTCTCCTCCTCTGGTTGTTCGGTGTTCAGAACATTCAGGAGGTGACATGAAGAGCACTATCCTGTGCTAGCAGTAATGCCAGTATCCCATGATAACGGTTATATGGAGGGCTTTTAATTGTTTTGTTATAAACTGTCAGCTTTATCTCTTGTGCATCATCTGGACATTTATTAAGATGCTCGCTTAATCGGCCTCTCTAGGGGCAGTTGCCATGTGGTGATAGTGATGATATCATACCAGACTGGTTCCTGATGCAACTCTCCCAACTGGCTTCAGACCTCTTTGCAGCTCCTAGCACAAATCCTACTCACGACAGATTTCTCAGAAATACGTAAATAGGTTGCAGTGGATGAATGTGTGTACATTATGGTGACACACTCCCAACAGAAGTCAAGGCTTGGTGAGATCAATCTCAGCCAACCCTACATTACCCACCCAAGAGACAGCAGTTACGTTGCTGCACCACGTGCTGTCTTTCCTGGTGCTGATGTGATGGTGAGCACTGACTGTCTCTTGCCACCACTTTGCATGCTTTTGAGAGGTCCTTCCCAGAAAACAATCTTTAATAGTAACATCAACGCTAGTTTCCAGACATGGCACTTAGTGTTCAGCTGGAATGCAAAAAACCAGCATTTGTAAAAGCAGTAAGTCCTGCAGCCCTCCCCTGTAACTTAATGGAGAAATTCATAGGGGATATTGTTCTGGGAGTCCCAATATCAAGAAAGGTGCTAGTAAGCCAGGGAAGAGATTTATATGTAGTGTTGTGAAACCAAACCCCTTATATACCACTTAATTGTTCTGGGAAGGAATAGAAGCAAGCATCAGAGAGCTGGGTAACAACAGCAATATTTTCTTTTTAATTAGGATGCTTCTAGCAGCAGAGAGAGATATTTTTAGAGTATACTGTACATCTTAGACCACATAATTTAAAAGCTGCTGCTATGAAATTAGTGGACGAGGAGAAAGAACGTATAGATCAACTCCTACAGCAATTGTTCTCAAACGTTAAAGAAGGCATAGAACTGACATCATTACAACTTCTCCATTTGTTATTTATGAATTTATCAATTAATGAATCTGTCAAATAAATAGATCAAAAGTTCTGTTGTATTCACGTCAGTCAAGATACTGACTTTTTAAACACAAGCAAAAAAAAATCCCTATTTCTTGAAAGCTATGTTGAACTGTGTTGAGATAAACTGTTGCAACTTTATTGCAAATATTTTCAAGGCTTTTCTAAAAATATGACAAGACAGCAGAAAGAACTTTTACTAAGACACACACTTCTATCCTTAGAGATGATCTTGGGAATCTGTATGAAACTCTATAGAACCTCTAAACCCACACCCATAATGAAATCAGACTTAAATGTTACATGTGAAATCACAATGCAAAGATTTATATGCACATTAGAGTCTAAATAAAAACAGCGTGTCTTTTGTTTCTAGTCACTAAGCTTCTCCTTGTAGGAATGAAGATTTGTCAGCCGAGTGGTTGCTGACTACCTCTGTCTCGTGCTCCCAAGGCAGAAGTCCTGGAGCGTAGACTGCTCTGGGTGGTTTGTCCTTTGAGGATGAACCGCAGCCGTGCGGTGCCTTTGCCAAGCCAAGAGCTTTGCCGCCTGGAGAGCTGTGGGACAGAATCGTGCGGGTTCAACCCCAGCTGCCTCTGTGCAGCAGTCACCACCGAGAGGGTCTCTGCAGTTACGGCGACAGCCCCTGTGGTTAGGGAGGTCTCATTGAGGGGAGCAGTGAAAGCAGGAAGGGCAGACAGCTGAGGGCAGTTGAGGGTGTGCATGCATGTTCTGCATGTGAGCGCATAAAGAGGAGTATAAGAAGGTGCAATAACAGCAGAGACATCCATTCCATACATTCTGCCTAAACAATGTATGGAAGAGTTGCGCAGCATTAAATCCTCCAGATTAGCCAGCCTGTCTGACCTCAGATTAGCTACATCTGATTATCTCAGATGCAGGACACCTGGCTTTTGCAATATTTTTCCTCTGTGTCCACACCAGAAAAGCCTGAAATGAGATGCATATCTGTGTGTGTTGCAGTGCTGGAGTGGGACGAACGGGAACCTTCATCGCCCTGGATCGGCTCTTACAACACATCCGTGATCACGAGTTCGTAGATATATTGGGGCTGGTGTCTGACATGAGGTCCTATAGAATGTCCATGGTGCAGACAGAGGTAAGATCAGTTCACTTCAACATTGTGAATGTTTCATCGGATCTGTTTCATACCTCTCTGTAAGTGTGTTCATATCCAACAACTGTTGTTCCCCCTGAACGCTTGACAAAATAGCTGTGAATAGATACAATTAATTTTTTATCTTCATTGTAATATTGTCATGGTATTAATCTCCTGCATAGGTGAGACTGATAATGTATCTACAATCTCACTGACGTCTTCCAGAGGGCATCAGTTATTCTCACCTTCTGAGAGATTAATATGTAAAAATGTATTAGAAGAGATTAACATAGGAAATTTTCAAACCATTTTGAAAAGAATTGGGCTTTCTGAGAGGATTAATGGCTCTTGAAATGATATCAGTATCGAACAGCCATTCACGCTTGTTCAAGAGGGTATCATCTGGACAAGCATAGGAACTAAGTTATACAACAGTGATAAAAATAACAAGCAAAACAGACAAAAGGATTGTGAGTCTGCCAGACACCCTCCTTGCCCCTCTCCCTGCCCAAATATCTACTGGGTATTTCTTTTTCTGTCCTTAAGGCAAATGTCAGGAGAATTGTCATATTAGAATATATAATGGAAAAAAAAAAAATCTCAAACTCTTTTTCCAAAACAGAAGCTTTTATGCATCTGAAACCTTCCCAGGTCTTCTGCTAGTGACAGAAAGATTTCACTCCCATTGTACTCTTCACTGGTTAGACACAGTATAAGCTGGAAACCTCCATACAGTTGGAAGTGCCACCATCACTGTTTGCAGGCAGATAATTTGTTACCAAGGATTGCTTGACCCGGAGCAAAGCAAAGAAGTCTTAGCAGGGAGAGGAGAAGAGAAGAAAACCTCCAGTGACAACAACTAGCACCTAGGAATGGAAAAGGTCATTAATTTCAGACCATTTGGGATTGGGATTGTTCCTATCAAACTACCACTTTTCATCACAATTCATTAAATTAATCCAAAGACAGATCTTTAAGTAAATACCAGAGAAACTAATCCTGGTGGGTTTTTTTCAGCTGCAACGGTGTAACCACTGCAGAGGTGATGTGATTTTTATTTATTTATTTTTTTTTAAGGTACAAACTCATTGCCTGCCTGGGGCTGATGTCAAGGGCTGGGCTTTGGCAGGTGCCGAACTCCTCCTGCTCCAGGCAGTGGCCAAGCCTGGCCGCAGAGGTCACTAGATGGCACTGACACTCAGGCATGGAGGCCACCAAAAAGGCTTTCCTTACAAAACCTGAAACCACACTCAGCTCACCTGGGTTCATCTTGCCTCCGTACACTGGAAACTTGGCAGTGTGTCACTCAGCAGTTTAAAAAAGAAAAAAGGCTTAAGCCCAAAAAGGGGGGATAGATTGGAGAACACTCTGAATTGAAAACAGTCACTCCAAATTAGTGGGTGTGAGAAAATCCAGGCATTTCTGTGGTCTGAAACGTGCTTCAAACTCGTATGGATATCTCCTGGCATCAGCAGACCACTGGGATCAGGGGCTGAAATCCATACTTGGGCTTTGGGACAGTTGTTTTTGCTTGTGCACAGCACAAATGAAGCTTAGTGTAGGATTCATCAGGGTTTGCCTTCTCTCTCTTTGAAATAACCTTAATTAATGACTTTTAGATTTCAGATTGAATTACAGTGTTTATCTGTACGACGATAAGCCAGTCCACAACCAAAACCAGAGATAACCACAGTCTTGATGCACAAAAAACTGTCTACAAATAGAATGGTGCATGTGATTGACCCACCTTGCTTACCGTGTCATTTGCACAGAGGTTGATAACTCCCCAAATAATTAACTGCTCTGTGAACAAAAACAGGTTTCAGCTTTTTATTGGTAAAAAGTCAAGCATTAAGGACCATGAAGTTCATTAAAATATTTGAGGAGCATGTGTGACATGGATGCAATTTGCTGCACATAAAGCATTCAGGCACCTTTCTGGGGTTTAATTCATTTTCAGGCAATATAAAGTAACCCACTTCCAGAAGGCCATACAGAGCCTCCAAGCTGAATGCTTGACAGCATATAGTGTAAAGACATCAAGTGTTTAGTTACAGCTCTCCACAGGTCCCTATAGTTGGTTGCCCCTATATAAATGATCAGGACCATAGGACTGACATTCCTAGTCCTGCCAAATTAGCAGCGTGGACTGTGTCAGATATCATGACAGTGAAAACTCTCAGTTCATGCTTAAATGGAAAAGATTTCCCTGTACAGGCAGCAGGACTGTTACTCAGGAGGAAGCATGCGGCTTAGCAGTGCTGCTCCTCCCTGGAACTTCTCTCACATGCCATGGCCGCCGTCCATATGGCTGCTGGCATCTACTTGCACAACCTCCTCCTCAGGTTTCCTTAATTCACAAGATACAACCAGCCAAAAGAAGAAGTATGAAGGATAGCAGTTATTGTTTCTAAATGCAAATAAGGTTTCTCGTAAGCTAAGTTATAATTACGGCACTTCTCCCACTGCATGGTTGTGACTTAGAATATATGTAGTTCTGAGTTTAAATTTGCCACCAGCAGAAGATGCCGTTGCAATAGTTAGAGAAACTGTCCTGGTGGTTAATTGTAGTTATTGGTAAAAACCCATCCCTTTATGCTAACCTCAAGTGACTCGGCTTCAGCTTCCAGTCAGGTGGTATCAGTGTCAGCCAAGACTACAACACAGTGTTAATTCATGTGAATTCACTGGGTTTGTCTAGTTTGGTGAGAAGGAGGCTGAGGGATGACCTCACTGCTCTCTGCAGCTTCCTGAGGAGGGGACATGGAGATGGAGGACCTGAGCTCTTCTGCCTGGTATCCCATGATAGGACACATGGGAATGGTTCAAAGCTGCACCAGGGAGATTCAGACTGGTCAGTCTTGAGGCGGTCAGGCAGTTGGACTAGATGATTGTTGTAGGTCCCTTCTAACTGAAAATATTCTATTGTAGTCTAGTCTAGTCTATTCTATGCATCTCCTGTCATCATTCACGTTATTATGAATCCAGGGCAGCTCAGGTGGATTTCATGCTTCCTCAGCTGCTATCTGTAATTGTGGGCTATTATTTTGGGAGCCGACAGCATTGCAAGGGGCGGAGGAGGGGGAGAGAGAGGGAGAAGCTATGCAGGCTGTTACTGTAACCTATCAAACTGTTTCACTGTTTGGGTTTTTGTCATGCTTTCTGAGGTGCAAAAATGCCCGCTCATTTGGCTTTTTCTTGCAGGAACAATACATTTTTATTCACCAGTGTGTGCAACTGATGTGGCAAAAGAAGAAACAGCAGTTCTGCATCAGCGATGTCATATACGAGAACGTCAGCAAGTCCTAGTTCCGAGTCACAGGTGGTAAGTGAGGCAAGCCCAGCCCTGCGCCATGCCTGCAGCCTCGCGTCCCAGCTCCTCAGCAGCAACCAGTGCCACGGGTGTTTGCTCCAGGAGCTTTGCTGGTGGTTTGGAGCTTTCCAGGCCTCATCCCTCTTTGAGATGATGTTCATGTGGAGAGTGCAAGGAAAATCCCTCTGGCCTCTCGCAGTAAATAATCTGCTATACTTTCCACGGCACTGTAAGAGTATGTTGACTCAGTCATAGTTTGAAGAAAAAGAGAATCCGGAAATCCTGAGGGAGCCATCTAACCACTCCCTGCCATTTGTCCTAACACTCCTTACAAAGCTTAAAGGAGGGGAGGACTTTAATATCTTCAGTCATTCTCAAGTCACTTACCGACTGCCAGGTTACCGAGGCCAGCAGAGGTTTGGGGACGCTCTGCCAGCACTGCTGCTGTGGCAACAGGGCCTGCTGGAGGGTGAGGTGGGAACCAAAAAGCTCTGATGTGAAACGGGGGATTTTTTTTTTTTTTTTTTTTTTTTTACATAAGTCTAAAACCAGGGAACAGGAGTGGTCTCAAACTGGTACCACCATTAACATAGGCAAAGTGACCACCTTGCCTTTCTGCTGAGGCCCAGCGCCTGCCCTGTGCGCCCAGCCCAGCCCCATCCCCAGCTGCAGAGTAAAACCCACCACTCTCACCTACCAAGTGGTTGCTGGTGGGGACCAGCTGTGAGGATGTACATCGCTGCTTTTTAAGCTAATGAGCTTTAGTTCATTAGGTGGCAGTAATAACTCAGCCATAACCTTAATATTTGCTTTCAACACAAACTGGCTTCTCAAAGAGCTGGTGGAGAGATGGGCCGTGGGCACCAACACCAGCCGTCTCTGCTGCGTGTCTGCGGTGTTGCACGTGCGCCTTTATTAGCCTCTGTGTACGTCATGGCCCTGCCTGTAAAATAAACCATAATTTGGCTTGCTTTTCCTGATGTCCAGGCAGTTTACTGTCTAATCTGAGTCACAGAGGCCAGCTGCTTGTATTGGTGGGCTGCAGACCCATGGAGGGCTGGTAAAAATGAATGCCAAGCGCTGTATTTATTTCCTTTTTTATTTCTAAAGCATTCTGTTTGTTTGGTTCCAGGTGAGACCATGAAGCACACCCATCTTCCCTTGCTTCTGACTTTTTTTTTATTTGATGGTTTGAACGGCCAGTTGTTCTGCCACAAGAACTGCTTTGCAGTACACGGAGAATGAAAGAGAGAAACTTTTAACTTTCTGAAGCACTGGGGAGACAAAGCCTTAACAAGCCTGCGGTGTCTTTTGAACTGTTTAATTTCTGGACATTTTTTTAAAATACCGGACCAAATTAAACTAAACAACATGAAGGAAAAGACACTATATGTGCATAAAATAGATTGCTCCAGAGTGTTGGGTTTTTGTTTGGTACTTTTTTTTTTTTTCCTGTGCAGGTTGGGCTTAAGGTTAAAGTAAGTGCAATATTTTTTTAATAGTTGACTGAAGAACTTTCTTCATGTGTCACTGGTCTGTGCTAACATCCATAGGAGAGCAGGCATTGTTAGTATCTAATAATACCTCATTAGTGAATAGCGAGGCATGAACATACATGAAGAAATCTGGAGATTGTGAAGAGAAAAGGGGCGGGGGGGGCGGGGGTGGGTGGCTGGGCACTTGGATTTGACTGTTTCCTACAGCACTGATGTACGTGGGGTCTGGGGGGAGCACAAGACCCGAGGAACGGACTGACGAGCATAAATCCAAACCATGAAGCCCGAAGCTGAAGCAGGCAGCCGACACCGAGCAATGCGGGGAGGGTTCGGTTCTTGACTGTGCTACTACTAATTGAGCAGAGGGATTGCTCTTTTTGCCAACTTTTTCAGTAATGCCACTGATCAGGCTCTTGTTTTAGATGAATCTAATGAAAGAGCAGCTGAGTTTCAAGCTGGGCTATCTTAGACTCCATTGCTATAGCATTTAACTGTCTGAGCAGTCTATGGTGCCTATACCCCTCATTTGTTTATTATTTTTTAATAAGTATTAACCCTGTGTAAAAATGTGAAGCTGATTGAGGTTGGGAAGGTGGAAGAAAAGAAAAGAAAAAAAAAAAAGTGCTTTAACGGATGTAACTATTTTTCCGAGCCAGGAATTCATGATGTTACAAAAACAAGGTTTTGGCATGTGAAGGGCTGGTTATCACTTTATTGCTACGAGGCTGCCAAAGGGTTGGTATGGATTCCTGCAGGGGCTTCGGGGTCAGGGTGGGGGGCTTTTTTCTTTTTCGCTGTTTCAGTTCTAGTCAGAATAATTAGGTATATATATATATATATTATTTTTTTTGTCTTTGTATAATTCCGGTACATCATTGTGTATTGTGACATGGATGCTGTCAGAATGGATGTTGATGGCATTTTTGTAACCTGTTGCTTTGTGTCACCTCATTGGAAGTTAGCAGCAATGGTACTTAATGTAAACAAAACAAACTTGAACTGAAAGTAAACACACTGGATTGCTTACCTGTGAAGAAGTCACTATCAGCAAAACAGCAAACGCACCTGTATATGCTTTTTATTCATTCACCCTGGGGCCTCCTATCACCTGTCAGGGTACCAGGGTGTAGTTCGGTAGCTCCACTACTTCCAAGAGCCTGCTAACCCTCAGATGATATTTGAATTTTTTTTTTTTCTTCCAAAGCATTATTCCACTAGCAGGTAAATAGAGGTATATTCCTTTAATATCTACTTCATCATTATATTGGTTACAATGGAAAACATCTTTCAACCTGTCCCATATATATTATGCAAAACTGCATAGACTTAACATAACCCCCCTGAACAAAACAGGTCCTTGTGAAGGGTACTGAAGAAACAGGACTCTACCTCTGATTATTAATTGGGTATAATATAAATTGCGCCCCCCCCCCCAATTCTCTTTCCATGTATCTATTTCCACAGTTTCCACTAAGCCGAGTCCAAAAGCAGAGATGCTATTTCTCTAAGTAAGATGCATAGCGAAGGATGCAAAAGGACAGAGCGCGCCTTGTCTTCAGGGAGCGGATTGCTAACACGAAAGGCTTCAGTGGTACATGTCTTGCTCTCTCTTATTTCACCAGTGCACCTCAGCTGGAGGGCTTGCTGTTTGATTTGCCTGGCCTAATTTGAACAGAAGACAGAATTATAAATGACCGCTTGACCATTCAGACCTTGTCTTCATGTTTGTTTTTTTTTTTTTTAATTTATTTCAGAGTTTTGCTATGTTTACTCAGAAAATATGTTCAGATCCCTCTAGAGAACTAGCGAGGGGAAAAAACCAAAACCAAACCAACAAACAAAACACAAACCTTCTTACTTTCTCATCTACTGCCCTCTCCCTCCTGCTGGCCATTGCCCATTGAGGCTCTATTTATTCTGTACTGCAGAGCAGAGCAAGTAGGTTACTTTTGAAACATTCATGTGCACGCAAACTATCACAGTGTGAGCTGGCTGTAACAGAAGCTTGGCTGAACATGACAGGGTACAAGATTGCTGCAAAGATGCCAAAAATTGCGTTGTTGCAAATGATACTGCGCGAATTGCCTGAACTGACTAGACAAGCTTTGAATGCATGTCCAAAAGTTATCCCATTTGCATGGTAACAGGTACGTATTTTTCTTTTAATACCTACTTAATCACAAAATCAATTACAATGAAAACTCCTTCAGAAAAAAAATACCTTTACTTACCTCATCTAGTATGCAAAAAACTGCATAACTGGATGTGTTAGGGTGGCAATGGAAACCACCTCTCACAGAGGTCAAGGCGTAAGTAAAGCAATGAAAGAGTCTGGGAGACATTGTGGTTCAGAAGACTCACGCAGAGCCTTTTAGCCTGTCTTCAACATGTCATACTTTTGGTTTTACCTTGTCATGCTCCTTGAAAGCGAGGCCAAAAGAACAATAGTTTGGACTCAAGCTACATGTTGTTGATATGGTTTCCAGCATCTGTCAAAATAAGACCTTTAAGTCATCGCAGCTGTAAAGCTGGCTGAAGCTTCAGGTTTTGTAATAGGTGGGGTTTTTTTGAATTACGGGTTTCAAGCCTATAGCTTTGCTGACACCATAGATGCTCTATATTGACCTGCTGCTCTTACAGCAATCTGCTGACTCAGATGCATGTAAAAGCAGCTCTGCACAGTGAGTGACCATTAATTGAAACTAGGGCAGGGTTTCTCCTTGTTGCCTTATGCTGTGCATGCTGCCATGGGAGGACCAAACAAGTAAACCTAAGGACATGTCTTAGAAGAGCTAAGACGTTTTGAAAGCCATCTATGAAAGTGCTGTCTCTCTTAGCAAGCCCTATGTAATGTGCCCTGACATACTTGGGTCTTCAGAACAGTTTCCTTCCATCCTCACACAAGGATTAAGAACAGGTTGGGAAGCCTTTTTCATTTTTTTATTTTTCATTTTACAGGGTTTCTTCCTGCATCTAAAGATGACAAAGATGCCCCTTGTAAAATATTCAACATCGTAATCTTACGCACCAAAAATGGTCCTTGCCTCCCTCCTCGGTCAGTTCATTAACCACAGAGTCACACCACCTCCCTCCCACTCCTAACTTTTTAAAGGGCTCATATGAAAACAGTAGTTTCATTCAGGCAGGCAAAGCTGTTGCTTTGAGCCATTTCTTGTGAGAGGGTAACGTTACAGTGTTGTTGAAATCAATGGGAGTGAGTGGGGAGAGTGTTGCGCTTTACTGCTGCTGTCACAGGCAGCAATGGTGGCTAGGAAGCATCTAGAAAGTCTCCCCCTTTTCTTTTACCTTCTCTTTTAATCTACAAATATTCTCAAGAAGTAGAAGCACAGACTAATATGCTGATACTGGTTTTGGCCTGGATGTAAAGGGCCAAAGTTGCAACCTAAGCACGTAACTTCAGAGAAACTGAAGAAAGATACTGAAGCGCCCAAGGCAGCTAAATAGGCATGTACCTAAAACTTAGCAGTAAAAATTCAAGACGTTTGTGCAGTCTTTAAACACAGAACCCAATGCACAGTTACAAATTCCTTCATGTTTGCACATCACATACATAATGCTGCTCTTTGTATGTAAAAGTGGGATGCTGAGCACAGAGTCTCTCAAATACTCTTGATCTGTCAGACTTGATACTTGGGGTTGCTTGTTTCATGTTTAAGACACTACACAGACTTCACAGTTGGGGGGGTGTGGGGAAATCATAGAAAAACTAGGTTCCTACATTATGGTGGCTTGGCCAGAAACATTCCCATTCATAATCTTTCCCTTATCCATGAGATGCAGCCCAGGAAAAAAAAAAAAAATCAGTGGCGATGATCGATACCTGCTTGTGTCTGTATATGTCCTAAAAACCCTGAAAACTCAAAATACCTTCAATTTGCACAATTTAAAAAAAAGAAAAAAAAAATCTGCTAGTTCCAGATTGCCTAATTAGAAAGACTTAATCCACATACTAGTTATTCATGGGTTTCTCATTGTCCCATTAGTTAAATTAGCAAACTACTGGTGTGACTGTCCAGCAAAGCACTTCCAGGGACAGTCAGGGTTTCACGAACACTGATGAATACAAAGGCACTGGAAGCTCTGCACATCTCAAAATATCACATCATTTTGGATATCTACTTCCCCATAAACCGTCGCTTTCCACACACATCAATAATGCAGAAGTCTGCACTTACTTCCCAGCTGCTCCTCCCCCCCCCCCCCCCCAAACTTTTATATAGCACAATGCTTTGGAGCAGTAAAAATATATATTTTTTAAAAAAAAAAAAAAATCTCATTTCTAGGTCACAATTTGTCTGAACAAAGCACTGGTTAACATTTGAATTGCTAGGTGGTAAGTAAACCTTGCCATGCATCAACATTGGTTAGATGCATTCGTTACAAATTAAATGTGAGCTTTCACAGTGGTTTTTTTTCTCTCCCCCGGCATCCCAAACAAACAAGCAGACTAAAGGAGTGGAAAGTGCCTTGCTGATGTTAAAAGGCATGTGCTTAGAAAGTATAAAACTGCTGAGTGAACATAAGCTGCTAAAACTCTCTCCCTCCACCCAGTTAAAAAGGCAGGCTCGATGGCAGAAAAAAAAAATAGTAAAGTAGTTCCTATGTTGTCAAACACAACTCTTTTTTTTCCACATCTAATAAGGCACTTTTTTGACATTTAAAAACCTGGTTTGTTTCCTTTTCAAAGATACTTTTCACCTATCACAGCTTTCTAAAAATATTATTGTAAAACCCAAAAAGCCTCACTGCTCGAATCCTAAAGAAACCATTTTGAATGTAACACTGCATTTTACCACTGTTTTCATTTAACACACTGAAAATTTTGAAGAAAATATTTCATTTTTGCCTTTGATGAACATCAGATGAGATCTCCTTTTGATTTGTCATAACTAACTGTCAACAAGCTGAAAATTCAAAAACTGTGCAGCAGAGGGGTGAGGCTCCCTGCAGTGCCTTAAACCATATCAAGGAAATTCCAGCAAAAAGGGAAATATCTGCCTTAATGCCACTCAGATTTCACAGACTAACTCAGAAATCATTAAAAAGTCTAGTTCAGCAAAGTTAAGGCATAAAATAGAATTCATGTTGTACTGTGTTGTTGAGTCACTAGTAGTTAATTTAAAAGCAATGAGAAAACCACAGGAACAAGCCAACCAACCCCAAATCCCCAGATTATTCTGCTTATCCCTTAAGTATATGGAAGGGGTTTCCTGTTTTCCTCCCAAGTGTCTCCAAAGATGCCTCTGAGCACACTGACCACATTCCAACTCATCTGGCTCTTTCTATGCAACTTAGCAGCTACACGGAAACCCAGCTCCAAAAACTCAGTTGTGAAGCCACCTCTTCTCTCTCAGAGATGAAACATGGGTGCTTCCTCCAAGACCTCTGCATGCCAAACTCCACAAAGTCTGAAGAGTCTCAGAACTGATGCCTCCTTTTGGGCAAACACACACAGTCTGCTGAAGGCTGGAATAAACTTGCAGAGAATATGAATACTGGCTTCATATTTTGGTAATTAACAAGGGAAGAAAGGCGCAGGTAACCACCATGGTGTCCTTCATGGAATCAGACATACTTCCCATGGGAAAATACAGTGACTCTAATTTTTAAATATGAGTTTCAAAGACCTTTTTAAAAAATTTCTAATCCTGTACTTACAGGTAACGAAGCATCTATGTAAGAGTAGCTTCAGACTTCCTTTATTTTCTTAGTCATTCACTGCCCAGTGTAGCGGACTTTGCTGTCGAGTGAACACTTTTCAGGGCAGGTATGGACACTTACTAGAGAGGGCAGGGAAGAGGAGATTTTTAAATGTGAAATAGAGAATACGTCAAGCCTTTGGAGGATTGGGCTTGACCTTTAATGATAGGATAGGCAGTGAGACAGACAATTTTCCCCCATAAAGCTATGTATACAGGTTGAATGGATGCAGTTATCATGTGGGTATGCTGGTTCAAAGATTTCCTATAGTGAGAAAGCAATCAAGAATCATCATTTCTTTCACTGGGTAAGGCAAGAATCCATTTCTTAGTGATTGCTATGGCAGCTGGAGTCTTCAGTTTGGGATTCATCACTTCTTGGCCCATTCCTATATAAGACTACATTTAAATGACAGGTGTAGGACCTACATACCTTTTTATAGGCATAAAAAATATATATTAATTGTAAAAGTATACATAGACACGTAACGAACACACAGAAGAAGCATTTGTAAGGACATTTACAATAAATGGCACTAAACACCTTTATTAAGATTTTAAATTTGTCTTTTATGAAAAATGAATAGCATTCTTTTTTCCCTTGTACACAGAGGAAGAGCAAACTGACGGCAAAAATTAAGAATGTTTTCTTATTTCAATACCATCTTTGTAGCCACAAAGATACAACTATTTATCAGACAAGAAATACCGTTTATTGCAGACTTTAAGCTGATTCATGTGAAAAAGGCACTATGACACTTAATCAAACTAGACGATTAAATTTGTCTAAATTAAGTGATGTTATATATTATATATAATACATATATTATATATAAAATCACACGACCATGTGAAATAACAGAACATTTTTGTGACAAAAATCATTGCACCTTCAAAAATAATATTTGCTCGAAGGGATGTTTCCTTTTCTCCCCCTTTTGCCTCCAGGAATCCACTTTTCCAAAAGATTACATTTATAAAGGAACAATAGCTTTTTACATAAGGAAAAACTGACATCTGGGATCAACACACAAAGAAGTCTAGATTATACACTGTTCTTTTGATGAGTTAAGTTACAAAGAAAAAAATGCAAGTATATTAAAAAAAATGCACTGCGAATCATTTCATGGCTGCCTACAGCAGATCTGATCACCTCTTTGAGCCGAGTTGTGTTACTATTTTCTAGTTATGCCTTCTTGTGCAATATTATAGTTCATCACAAGTAAAGTATTGATAAAATCAATGTACAGAGTATTATTTTGCTATAAACAGCATCATTAGTAATAAAACATCTTGGGAGTGATGCAAGAGAGATTCAGTCTATGTTGGGCTGCTGGTCGTTCTCTAAACATTTCCTCTCTGCTGGCATCAACAACTTAACTACGCATCCTACAGCCGAATACACGACAATAAAGACTGAGCCAAAAAGACATAATTGCAAACTACAGCAAGAGATGGGATTCAGAATCCTATTATTACTGAAGGTTTCAAATGCTTTTTTATTGCTGGCTCAGCTTCCCTTGGATGACTCACAAAGATGTGTTACACTTTATCTGTCATGGAATGGTTAATTCCATAAAGCCAAGACTCATCTTCGGGTGCAAATGAATCGCGTGCCAATATTTTCACCTGTCAGGAACCTCCATTGAATTTCTCATCTGTTAATTTTTAATGATGAGAAGCCAGCAGCAGGTACTTCTGTGGAGACTACTGTACATTTTCTTTATGGTGGCTAGTTACGTATACAATATTATAAGACATTCCCCTGCACTGCTTCCTAAAGCAAAGCTGGATGGTATAATGCTATGGACAATGGAATTAAAGAAAAGAGGAAAGACATGTTAGTGGCTGCTTCCTTCGTCAAAGGACTCCACACCTGAATCTGTGGCAGCTGCACTGATTTTTTCTTGTCGTCTTCTCATAATTTCTTGCAGTTCTGAACTACCGCTGTTAGCCTATAAATAAGTAAAAAAGAGAGTTTACTCATTGTTTTGACACATGATGAAGATCCTCTGCCAGCATTTTATTAAGATAGATGTTTGAAGAAGTTACACTCACCTTGCAGCTCCAGAACTAAAAATGCACTAAGAATCTGGTTAAATAACATTTGGAATGGGAAAGGATTTACACTATCCTTAAATGTGAACCAGAAAAGAACCTGCAGACTATTAAAAGTGTCAGCTTGGCTTTTAGCACTGCTGAGCATCTTTAATTCTCACACAAACCCCTGGAAGTGTTGGATATTTATGGTGTGACATATGGCCTCAGTAAAAGCAGGGTTAAAGCCCAGCAAGTTAGATAGGATTCCACCCTTGAGTACTTAGATGTCATGGCAACCATATTTAGAAATTGAAGCACATAAACCCCTGATGGGTTTAGATTTGTGTAAACACAAAATTCACGCAGGCACGTGCGTTTGCATAGCCAAGACCTAAATAAGGATTGAGATACTTAATCTTGGTATCCCACATTACACAACACACCATCGTGTATTTGCTTTTCAGAGACACAGGCTTCAAACATAGAACACAGTAATAAGAATTGAATCATATTACTGTATTAGCAACAGTGTAGTACTGTGAGGACAAGGCCTTGTTTCACCTCTCAGTGAAAAACAGGTCTGCTGATCCAGCTGCAAATAGATTGTTTCAACAATGTAAATGAAGTTATTAGCAAGGCCAGGACATGTACCCACTAGAGCAGAACTTTCCAAAATGTGCATGACTTTGAATGAGACTAGAGGATTATAAAGCGAGAACCATAGCCGCTACTGTGTTATTTGGCTATGACGTGACTTTCCAAGCTTCAAAACTATCTTCCAAAATAGCCTCTGAAAAAGTAAGCAGAAGCTGTTTTTGAAATTTGTCAAACAAATTTCAGGACTGTTAAGGGGAAAAAAATCCTTCAGTTGATTCTGAACTCTGAAAATTTATCCCACTACATAAAAATTTAATTTAGATTTATCCCATTATATCCGTTAGAATGCTTTATCTGATGCCATTACCTGGTAGACAGGTTATGTGTCCACAGGGAAGAAGGCTAGGATGCTTCTGCCAGGTAAATCACCATTGGTCTCTCCTCCCAGAGTGGAAGGGCAGAGCAGGGGGCTTATAATTGACTCCCTGCAGGTGAGGGAGCACTTTTATTTGTCTTAATTCATCTTGTCCTTGCCTACTTGGTTTCAGATACAGAGGAAGTGTGGCAGTCACCCATTACTAAGTCATGCACAAAAAACATCAACAGATATGTGACAACGTGCTTTATCAGAGGTCATGTGCAAATATTTTTGTGAAAATGACTGAGCAGCCGAGGGTGAAAGAGTTTACCTTCCTGATAACATCAATAACAACATGACTGATGAGCTTGAAACACTGCTGAGCTAAACCAGCTGCAATATATCATGTGGCACAGCACAACATGCACATCCTACTCAGCAGCCTAGGGCTGTTCTTGGGAATACAAATTTTGGAACAGACTGCTAGACCTTGGCCTTAGTGATTTACCCAGCTTAGCTTCTAACCAGATCATGAGGTATCAGTAAGCTCCACTGTTCAATGTCATTTCTGTGCCTGGGCCATTCCTTTCACTGAGGTGTCAGAGAGTACAAGCTATTCTTCCAGTCAATTTGATACATAGATAGAAACAATTTTCTCAGTTTTAGAGGGATGTGTGCCCATGCTTCCCATTGATGGAGTAGGAAGACAACGAGAATGTGGACCTGAAATGTTTCTTTATATAAGTG
Organism: Balearica regulorum gibbericeps; assembly: GCF_011004875.1. Lineage (NCBI taxonomy): Eukaryota > Metazoa > Chordata > Aves > Gruiformes > Gruidae > Balearica > Balearica regulorum. The sequence goes on from NC_046184.1 coordinate 70,459,193, forward strand.
ACAAAGGTGGTGTTCAAGATACCGTGTCTCTAAGCTTATCATCTGTAGCACTTGTCAACACCAGAGCTTGAAATGCTCAACAAAAGTTAAGGAAATGGACACACAAAACCTCATAATCATGGAGATTATTAATATTTTCACTTTGCAATGAGAGAGTAAATCCATACAGATGACCGGCCAAGTTGCTATAATACACTGTACTTGGTATACAAGGTAAACTTCAACTCTCTGGAGCAACCCCAGAAAAACAGCTCCCAGGGGGTAATACTCTAATCAGTACAAAGAGTGTGGTGTATCCTGCCTCCTTCTGAGACACTGTTGCTTGCCACCACCATTTCCTCTGGCAGAAAGGAGGTGTTTGGCCCTGGCTACGGCCAGCTCTCTGCTGTCTGACACGCTGGTCTCATACAGTCTTTTCTTTCTGCTTTTGCTTGGCCAGGTCCAGAAAGCTGTTAAATCCCAAACACCTTCCCCACACTTGCAGTCCGTTTATATGGGGACCACAAAGAGTCTTGCTTCCGTGGATGTTTTAAACTCTGTTGTGATTCAGGGCTGAATGGAGTTACCAGTAAAATAAAGTAAAACAATTGAAATTATGGTACATATTCAATTTTTTTCTTCATAAGGGTAAAACTACTAAATTCCAACAATTGGAATTCCAATTACAAAATACTGAATTCCTCTGCCTGAGGTGGAGGAACACTGAAAGGAAAATTGTAGCTGCATACAGGTGAAGATCTGGTTGTCCGTATTTGGGAATGCAGCCCCAAATCTGAGAGGTAAGCCTTTCACTGGCTTGCAGAAATGGTATGAATCCAGAAACACTTGTGGAAGATCCTGAGTAGAAATAACAAATAAAGACGAGGCATGGAGTTCTGTAACGCTAGAGAGCGTGTGGGTTCACTCTGTCTCTGGCTATTATTGCTATTTGGACTTAACACCCAAGTCATTTACTGCGCTATGACACCACAAGTACTACATAAAGGATGCCAGAGAACTTCATGAAAATTTGTCATTGATTAATCATGTAGGACAATTACGTTGGTCAAACCCGTAACCCACTCATTGCTTATAAAAAGCATTCAAATGTAAAATAGGCTTGATGCTGGTAAGAAGCACTTGTGTGCTTAAATGCTTCTGTTACTAGAAGCATCTCTAGTTTGAGCAGTAAGAACATAGCCCTGTTTGGAACACACGAGCTCATCTTTGCTAGGTCATATGTAGACATTTTGGCTGTGATACTCATTCCTATAGCTTGTCTTAACCAAGGACAGCCTTCCTAAACCCTGCAACCACAAATGTTATAGGGACAGAAAGGAAGAGGTGACTTAATGTTTTGGGTAATTCAGCAAATAACAGGCTAAAGCAAATAGGAATTGCATAAATTCTGAAATGTATCAGTTATACGTCAAACAACCAAGGCAGAAATAAATGTTTCAACTACCTTTTCACTAACAAAATCCAATGACCTTGTTAAAATCTCAGTACTTGTTTATGAACTTGTAGAGCATTTACTAGACAAGTTTTGACTGCTCAGTTTCCTGCAGAGCAAGACTTAAGGTAAGCAGAATAACAGCACAGAGGAAAAAAAGGACAGACTTCTACAATCCAGTGCATCTCTGCTTTTCAAACCAACTTCCACCACAACTCAGTACACAGAAGCCTTATGAAACTGAAATAAGATTGCTGACATTCCAGAAAAGCTGAAGAATACACATACATCTTCACCAGGAAATGATGGATTGCTCTGGACTGTAGTGACACGTATGTCCTAAGACTAAAAGTGAAATATTTCTCCCTTCCTCTCACAGGAAAACAGGGCTTGAAGAAGGGAATAAAGTAATTTTACCAGTGTTAGAAAGCAATGCTCGCTGATCCACACTGATCAGGTAAATTGTAAAATATGTGTCATCATAAACTTGTCTTTAAAAATATGCCTAGTAGTTAATGCTTAAAATCATTTAAGCAAGACAGTCCCAGCTTCGTGAGGGGATAGAAACCCATTTTAAACTTCTTCAAGATTTTCTTTTAAACAGGATGTGAAGAATATAGCTTCTCGTTTGGGTGAGTCTCACATCAAGACAGTATTGAGTCCATTTCTTCACTTGCCACAGCAAGTTTTAAAAAAAGAAGTAGATGCACCTGCACTTCTGGTTTAAAATCGGTAAGTGTTCTCCCTAGCACAACTCTGTATACCAGCTTTTAAGGTGTTTAAGGAACAACACTACAGTAATTAAAGCAAAGTGCCACAGAGCAATGAATACAGAGATACAATCCTTTTATCCTTAGCTCAGTAATTCTGCTAGCACAGTGTCAAATGTGTTTTGCCCCACTTAGGAACCCACCAATACAGATGCCTCAGCATGTGACCTGAAAGGCCTCGAGATTTAACAGTGAGCTCATGCTACCACTTTCTCACACCTAATAAATCAAATCTCCTCTACAAAGATAAAGCAAAACTAACTCATCACCACCAAAAGTACCAGGAGTACCTGTTTGTCCAAGTAGCAGGCAGAGCAGGAAGCAAGAAAAAGGGCATTTTACTCTCTCCTATTGTTTTCCCCAAAGCCCTTCTTAGCTCATTTTGTCTTCTTCTAACCTGATTACAGCACACAATGTCTTAAACTTGAGTACTACCATGTAGTTTTTCTAACGTGTTGTGGACCCCTTTAGAAGTGAGGAGAGATCCCTCTTGGTGTTTTGACAAATGCTGTTTCAATGGATTAATACCAAATAATAAAGGTACAAATAATGCTTATCAACATGATGGGAACTGAGGTAAAACCAGCTGCCTCACAGGAAGAGCTATTTACTTCTATAGGTTCAAAAGAGGCGACCCAGCATTAGGTTAGTAAGAAGGGTTATACATACCTCCAAGGCAGATTTCTGTACCGTAATTTGGCTGTAGACTCTAGACCCTTCTGGGCAAACAGTCCTTAGTTCCTCTTTATTGAGGGAGAAAAGCTGAGCACCTGTCAGCACGCCAAGGCTGTTGACAGTCCTGGGGTCACAGCAAGGGAAAAAAAAAGAAATAAGCAAAAATACACCAGCCAAGGGAGAGAAGTTGGTTGTCTTCACCCCACACTGTAGGGCTACTAAATCAAGACAAACCTTTATGCAACAGGACTCTTGAAGTTAATTCAGTATCTGTTATAACAAGTACCTTTTGGTGGAGGCCAATATATACACAATTTTTTTCCCTACATATATATCTTTATAGTACTATAACCACATTGATGTATAATGATATGTATATTATAGACACTTATATACATAAATATGTATGTGTGTATATATATATGTAAAAGCAAATTATTTTTTCCAAGGGTGCAGCTGACGTGTCTTCATTTTCAGAAGGCTGCTTAATTTTAAAAAGTGGGCAGGCCACATCCTAATTTCCTAATTTCGTCATTAGGAAAATAATTTTAAGAAGTTTGCTTACATTTGCCCTCAAACTTACACAGGGTTGAATCCTTTGGACTGCAACCACGCTTTCACATCTTCAGGGGAAGAGTCATAAGTGATGTTAACTACCGGGATGTTTGGTCGTGGCACGTGGAACTTCCTCTGGGCAGCGCTCCGGCCGATGGTGAGCCGGTGAACAAGTTCATCCTGCACCTCTTCCATCTGCGATTTCCTGCCTAGAGAGAGAGATGCCCCACAGGAGTTATTCTCAAGGTTGCTTTATCAAAGCCAGGTAATTTCTTACACTCTACTTTAAATCTTAAACTTTTTTTTTTTCTTTAAAGATTCATTCATTAGATCTGACTGAATTCTTATTCTCTTTTCCTCAGGGATGATTTCAATATTCCCAGTCCTCTCTTTGCAAAACAAAGCAAAAAAAAAAAAAAACAAAAAAACCAAAAATTTATCTGGGATCCTAGAATGAGGAGAAGAGCTTGATGCCGCACAGAGGCGTAGACCTGACTGACAGCAACCAAACTGCAGAAGAAAATGCGCACAGAGGTTTATTCAATTGTCATAGTCCATGTTTCTTCAAATAGAATTATGAGGTTTAAAAAAGAAAACAGAACAGATGAGGAAGAATATAAGATTGCTTACACTGTGGAACGGCAGCACTTTCCACAAACCTTTTTTAAGTGAAAGCTCAACTTTTTAGTACAAATCAATGTAGGCAAAAATATTTCACTGCTGCTGACACACATCACTTTACATCTAATAAGCTATTATTAGTAATCACATTTTTGAAGGAGTTTTAAGAAATTTGAATTCACTCCAAGCCTGGAGTGATTGGTTAGCTGAAAGAATGTCACACTTTGCACTGAAAGGAGAAGAAAAAAAAAAAAAAAAAAAAAGTAGTTGATCTCACCAGAGACATAGGAATTGGGCAAGATTTTTTTTTTTTTTTTTAACAAAAGTGTACAAATTTGCTATCCCAGAGAACTCATTTGTCTGAAGCATGTAGTTCAGTTGCTGGTCATTAGCAGGCAACAGACTGAAATACTTTTCATACATTTCAACAAAATCAATTATAATGACACTGAAAATTGTTTAAAATGCATATAAAAAGTTCTATGGATAATTTCACAAAAATCAGTACAATTCCAAAAGGGTGTAAATATCTATTTGGGTACAGAGAAGATGCTGATTTAGCACAGCTAAACTCTCCATGCAGTAACTTGGGAATTACAATAAAAATACTTTGACACACAACTTTAAGTGCTCTCAAAAATTCTCAGGATTTCCTTGCCAAGGTATTTTTAGTCATCTTTGTTCAACTTTCTCACTTTGATACACAAGCAGTAACTATTGCACATTCTCTGATGCACTCAGATGGCAAAAGCTATTCCTTTTCTCCCATTACACTGCTAGCAACAGAAGAAAATGACACAACTTCAATAAGAAAAAACTGAGGTAACAAAAAAGTTTCTTTCTCTACTTTCCTTTTATCTTCTCCCAAAACCTCTCCAAGGATCATCATCTCTAGCCAGTTAGACAAATAAAAACAAACTTTACATAGGCTTTTAGGATTATGGGCTTTTTAATAACCACAACAAAAAAAAGAAAAATCTTTGGTTTAGTCATTTTCTTTTTTCTTTTACAAAATAGCCCCAGGTTAAAAGTGGACAAAATATCTCTAGTAAAATATTTGAGGCATTCAGGCCCTATTGTGTTGGGTATTTTTCCCCCAGATTGTGAATCAGAAGCCAAAATGATATGTGCTCAGTGATATGTGAAGGTCTAAGATGGGATATACCAGCAAAGCCTTTAGGCAATGTTATCGAGGCATGCACCGGTTATTTTCCCAAACAGGAAAGGAGAGAGAAAATGCTATCTTCCTTCTATTTACACAGATTTTGAAAGACTTACATTTTATCTAGACCAAGACTATATCAAAAGATAACTATTTAGCTGTTAGATAACAGGTTCTTACTGTTGTTAGATATATTATCATAAATAAACACGATATCCTCGGAGTGAAGCAGGGACGACATCGCGTGTTCTCTGCAGGGTCCAGGTGGGTACTTGGGCAGGGTTGCCCATTACCTTGCAGAGGCAGCTATTCTGCGAGGACCGTGAGGTACGTGAAAGCCCATGAACTGGGCTCGAGCCACAGCTCCCGGGAGGGCACAGGAGCTCTCATGCGTGGCCCAGGGCCTTGGTGGAGGCTGAGAGGGCAAGAGATGTAACCACCTGGTCTACAGCAATCCTTCACACCCCACACCCTGCACCTGAAGCCAGCATGGTCTTCACGTTTTCCATCTGTAATGGATAGAGCAGGCCATCGTGGACTCAAAGAAACACACGTGCTACAGCATGCAAAGCCCTTCTTACACGGAAATAAAACGATCATTTTTGTGTGTGCGCTTGTGTGAAATTCACCCTCGTTTTCCACATCTTTTGTAACTGCTGGGGTTTCTGTTTTTATTTAAGTAACAAACTGCCCAAAATAGGACAAAGGCAGAAGCTGGCCCTACTGCTTCTTTGGGAAATGGCAGCGAAGCCTGTTGCTCCTACCAGGCTGTTCTCCATTTATAATTTCCAGCCAGCCAGTCTGTTATGTGAAAATATTAAAAAGGTCCCAGAGCCTCCCTGAGTTCAGAGCTTAGGCGAGAGCTTGTCTCCCACCAGGCAATATCAAAGGTGGCTCCACCGGCTGAGTGTGGTTACCCAAGCAGGCATGCTTCCCATCCACTGGGGACAGGGGGGAAAAGAAGCCCTGCTACAGAAAGGATTAAGCTTGGTGCCAGATTTTACCTCAGGTGGAACTGGGATTTTCTGATAAGGCAGGGAGGCAGAGGATGGGAAAGCTGTCAACTCTTGAACTGCAAAAAGCTCATTATTTTAACAGCTATTACTTTAAAAGCTATAGCAAATGCTTGCCTACAAGTTTCAGTTATTTTTATGCCAAGCAATCACATTGCTCCAAGTGCATTTAGGACAGAAATTATTGACTAAATAAGTTCTCCTATCCTAACTTGCTTTTCAGTCAATACAGAGTAGGAGCCTCAGGATCAGTTAGGCTTACAAGGTGGCCTTAATCAGAACTTTTCATGACTGCCACACACCGCTGGATGCAGGTTACCATGTTTTTCCAGCTAAAGGGCTGTGCACTAAATTCTCACATCCTCCTAAGACAAGGACACAAAGGTTTGCTCAGTGGCCTGAGTTGCTGTTGCTAAGGGGAGCTGATTACAAGACGAGTTTCGTACAACACTAATACAACATGGTCCCTATGCATCAGCCAGACCTGTAAGTCTTCTTGCAAGCCTTGGATACATGTTTCAGAATGGTGCAAATGCCCTAGAAATATGGATGAGCATGGGTAGAAGTGTAAAACCAGACTAACTGATTTTAAAAGCAATTTAGATTGTAATGCGGCAATGAATTCAGGTGGAAAATATACATAAGCCAGAATACCAGCATGGGCATTTACAGTATAGAAAACCACTGACTGAAGATCCCAGACAGGCATAAAAGGAGAGGATTTAGGATTAGGATAAGTGCAGAAGTGTATTGTCCCTCCTTATCATTGTGATTAGTGAGGGTCAGAACACACATACACAGAAAATGTGTATTTTAAACTTAGGGTTAAAGCTAAGTATTTCATAAACATTTATCTGAAACACAAGGTTTTAAGGAATTTAAGGATTAAGCAAAATACACAGGAATGGGAGAAATACTTTTTTTTTTTTTCTTCCTTCTTCTTAGACAAACTTACGATCCACAGGGACTTGCTTCTGCCTCTGGGTGTCTCGTGCAACACTACCACCGCTGTCACTAGAGGTGCTGCTTTGGCGGCTGATGGTTGCTGGTGCTTTGGGCACAGGAACTGGTATAGGTGCTGGTGTGGTAGGAGGGAGGGGGACGGCCACGGGGACAGGAGCGGGTGTTGGAGGCGGCGAAGGAGTAGCAGGAACTGGATCTGGTTGTTTCGCAACATAGTCTGTCCTTTGTTTCTGAAAAATGCAGAGAGACTCGGTTTGACAGCAAATCTTGGACCAGCCATCAGACAAACTCAGGTTTCTGCAGAAAAGGCTGGGATGCTTTGCACCGATGGACTTCATTTATTGCACAAAGACATCTTACTTGCCAGATGTAGTTCCAAAATTTTTCAAAACTTAGTTTCGCATCAATGTTTGGCATTAGTTTCCTCCTCTGTCGGACTTAATCTGAAATTAATCTGAAGCACATTTCTTTCTTCCAAACAGATGATTTCTATTAATGAAATTATTTTAAAATTCCAAACTTCTATTACCTGGCACTTTTGAACAGCTTCCAAAATTTTTGACTTGTTGGAGTTTATCAGTATAAAAATGTATATTTTAGAGATGTTATGTAAAACATAGTTAAAACCAAACATATCCAGCCACACCTAAGCCTGACTAATGTTTTAACTCAAAAATGTCACCAAGGTTGTGATAACACATTGTTTCTTGAACTGCAGACACCATTTGAGAGGTTCCTGCTCCTCCTACCCATTCAGTTGTGCCATTTCAACTATTTGCATGATCACCACATGTCATCTAAATGCAACAATTCAATTATAAAACCCCCAAAATACAAACTCCACAATTCTTGGAACAGGCCTGTTGGGTTTGGGTTTTTTTCCCCTCTTTTATGCAGTGTTCTAACAACATGCAAATTTTCTTGCTGCTCATAACTAACCGACAAGCGTCTCAAGAACAATTTGGAGGAATCATTTCTTGTCTCCTTCTTTGCCTTTAGAATGGCACTCGTTACAGGGAGAAGCATGCATTTCCCCAAAGCAATCCCAATGACAGACAAGCGCAGAAGCACATAAGCAACCTGTGCTACCCTTTTCTTTCAAACAGTTCAAATGCCACATCTCACTGTTTTAACAGTGCTCCCTCTTCACAGTTTTGGACTAACACAGCTTGAAAGTTTAATATTAAAGTTTGTTTGCTCAATAGGGACACCTCATTTCTTAGTTATGAGAAGTCTGCTTACTTTGGTATGAAAATCGATGAGTACCTTCCCCAGATTCATTGCTTCTTCCTGAAATACCTTTCCCTATTTCCTTGGAGGCAGAGGGTTTATGGCAGATCAAGTAGGGAAATATTTGTAGGAGTCATATACGTTAGAATCTGAGCAGCACATCGCTGCCCTGACAACAATCAAACTTTCATTAAATGTCAGCAACCACCCTTATACAGGAATCTCCAACCCAGTAAGCCTAACTGATGGAGAAGACATTTTGTCAAGAACGTAAACAGGGATCATTACAGCTCAGCTACGCTGAGTTACACCAGCAGAAAATTTATCCCATCAGCTTCTGTGGTCAGTCAATTAAGCTTAGGAAAAAAGTCTTCTGTTTCCCTTGGATAATTTTTCACTTAAATTGTAGTAGTCAGCTACTGAAGCAAACATATAGTCTTACAATAAATCTTTAAAACCCCATTAAACCTTTTGGGTTTTTTTGTGTTAGCATTTAGATGTTCGAAGGCATTCATCTCAATTATTTTGTGTTCATCTTGTGCAGTGCATTGTGGGGAGATTAAAAAAAGATTTCTGTATTCTACTACTTCAGTGTTAAGACAACAAATGCTGTCCAAAATGTTGAATGCAAGAAAATTGAAATGCATAATATAAAAGAGAACAAGCAGAATAATGTATATTTAAGAAACCTGTCTTTTGGTGCAAAGAGAATGCCCTACTAGGTATATAGTAAGTATACTATAATTTATGATATGTAGATGTACTATGGTATATCCAAAATCTTGTAATTAATTTGTTTCATAGACATTTAAATGTTCTAATGATATTTAGATTTTTTAAAATCTTGTTCACAGACACAAATTGCTAGACTGTTATCCCCACAATGTACCCTGATGTATGCCCTGACCTTCTTAAACAACGTGCAAGGAAAAAGCAGGGCTCTTTTCATGGTAGAGAGGATTCATTACAAACCAAGGCATCAACTGCATATCACCACAATCATAATCCAGAAAAAGCGATAGCTAAACACTACACGTAGCTCTCAACAGATGCCACTGATGTCGTTTCAAAAACATGTTGTACTGCAATCACAAGCCTCATCAAAATGACTTGCTGGAGTGAAAATAAAAATTGAACTGGAAGCATCACTCAAATTCTAAATTTACAGATGAAACCGCATTTAAATACACTTCACATTTTGTTGAACAGTGACCAAAAGCCAATTATACATTCTAATCCCATTTAACACTTCTTTTTTTAATACTTCTTTTTTTAACTCCAGATCTTTTGAGGACATCCACACATTCATCCCATCACTTCTATTCATCGCTACAAACAAAACAAGCATGCACTATGGAATTTGGTAACTACATAGTCCAAAAGAGTAAGGTTCAATATCAGAAGAGTAATTTTGTTACCTCTGAAAGCTCTCCCAGCAATTGCTGTGAGGAAAATGGAGTAAATCACATCAAATAGTATTGTTAGAAAGGTAAAAAGTAACTGTCTCACACATCACTCCTGAAATTCCATGCACATTAGCAATTTAAAACAAAGGAACATCAGTGCTAATAATTATCTCTTCTTACTCACTAAGCAACTCACACAGTGAATTATTCTCATTTTCTTCTTTTGAATAATGAATGGAGTGTTGGCTACAAAACATACATATGTGACACCATATAGGCAATGAGCTCTTTTCAAAGCACCTACCCAGAGAGAAACTTAGAAAGAGGTTTAATAAAAAATGAAACCCAAACAAAAACCTGACAATGGATTGAAGATTATAAGGTGAATGTAGAGAACACTTACAACCGTAGAACAACAAGAATTAACTCACAGCAGGTATTAAGAAAGGAACTTATTTATTTTAGCTTAAGAAATGTTGGCTAGCTTAGAAAATGTGGTAAATGTCGCTGCTGACAGATATGTACTCACTAATTTGCTGACAGCCATCAGAACAACAAACAATTCTGGGTGTGTTTTTTTCATTCTTCCTCATATTTTTTTCTTTTCAGAATAAACTTGCTATCCTCAACTCATATAAATTGGAACAAATCCTTTAAATTATTTGGAACAGTGATGATGCACACATTAAAAACTGGATATATAAGAAAAGTATGCTGGGACTAGATTTTTTTATTTTTCTTATTTTCTGCCAGAAAAATCTCTCTTTTTACAAGGAAAAAATAGAGGTCCCACCACTCTTTTTTTTCAGCACTCTACAGGCTGCATCCAGTCAAAAATCAAGATTCAGTATGATTTGATCTATTGTTCATGTAAGCAAAATAATAAGTTTGAGTAAAAGTGCTAATGGCCTCAACCTTAATTCTTGATCATTGTAAGAAAACTGGGAACAACATATTTTCAAATACATTTTGGCATCAAAACCGGGGAATATGTGTATTCAAACTATGGCAATACAGACTTGGTGTTAAAGAGGCACTGAATACAACCATAACTAGCTGCAGTGCTGGGAAATGCTCTCATTAAGTTAACACAGACACAGAACTTCCCGTTTAGTTTTTCCCGTTTACTTCCTGTTTACTCTTTCCAAACATTTTAGTGCCATATTCCTGTTTGCACAGTGACAGAAATTCACCAAGAGGGCTGCAGAGCATTCAGCCTCAGTTTTGTCAACAGCATTGTGGTTTGGATGTTTTCTTGAGACTCAATTTATGAGAGAAGAGAGAACCAACTACTTGTCTACACCCAAGAGGGACACTGAGGCACCCAAGACTGGAAGAGTAAATTTCAAGTGAGGTCTTTTGCCAGAGTTTCCTTTGGTGGGCTCAGCTATTACGCAGAGACAAACAGCTGCCTATTAGGATCCCATTATAAGTCACCCAATTAGCTCTTTGCAGGGTGTAAAGAATTTATGTTTTCATTTGATTTACCTTGAAACTTTGCTAGAATCTTGCCAGAAAGCAAGAAGTACATTAGGATGGAAGAAGGATAAATTTAGACATTTAGACAGAATTTACTTATTCAAATTGGTATTAGCTAGGATTAGTCCCCATTTCTTAAAAAAAAAAAAAAAATTATGGGCAAACTGGGGTCTTTTAATTCCTATGAAATCATTTTTTATAACTATGTAGTACATTTTCATATAATAAGTGGCATCCCATAATTTGGGATTGGATCAATGTTGAACTGGACAGGAAACAATTTTTTTTTTAAGCTATCAAAAAGTCTTGGTCTGATGGCAACTTCTAAGGATTTGATATGAAATGAGGTAAGAGAGATACTGGCTCTTGGTCAAAAATTATGACATCTCTTTGGCCACTGCAAAATGAACACCTAGCAACTGCATCTTGTCATTATCAAAGACTTAATGATCTGCAGGAAAAATACAAGTGGGCAAAAGATGAGTACGACACTATGACACTAATTTGGAGCACAAGTGCTGTGCTTTATGGGAAACAACTTCCCACAGAGATATTTTAAGTGAGGTGCTAAACAAAGAGACTTGAAAGGTTTTGATGGTAGATCGCCAAGAAACGTGAAAGACACTTGTTTCAAGTGAGGTGGAGACTTTTGTCTTGGTGTTTACATAACATAAACATGCCTCTTAGATATACTGTCACACTTCTGTGGACAGTTGTGGATTTTGTATAAGACTACAGGTCTACATTTGGCTTAACATTCATTCTCTACCTCAGAATTTCATACACATCACTGATAATATAACTGTTTCACCTCACAAAAGGTGTCATGACATTAACACACCCACCAAGATACACACGTCTATCCCAATTACGTTCCTCAAATTTCTTATTCTAAAGCATTAATACGTTATTAAAATGCACAGTAAATAGAAAATATTATGATTAATTATTTTCTAGGTTTGCCAGCAATACTTGTACAAAGGAAGAAATCAGAGTGCTTGGGAAACTGTTTAAGTTCATATATAATGGGATGGTGAAGTACCACTGTTGACTAACAATAAAAAAACAGACTAAATGACCAACACCACAGGAAACTTTGCTAATCAATAATTAACATTTGTGGAAAATATAAACAATCAGCAAAATGGTCTCCTAAGCGCACGAAAGTACCAAACAAGCAAAAATATGGCTTTCCTGGAACTAATTCAACTGACCAGAAGACAGACAATCTTGCAGCCTCTGACTCACAAAGATGACGAAATAACAAGGATATTGCAATGTTCCTGCAAGTATCATCTTAGACAATTCAGTGCTTTCAAGTAATTATGTGGGACCTGGATCCTGAAAGAAATTGCGAGAAAAATCAGGATCTAATCTAGTGTGTGGACTCAGAGGTTGCTAGGAGAGGGAACAGAGCAAGAGTAAAATAAACTTTGCAGCTCTGAGAATAATTGTCATAACAAGGCATCCATCTCTCAGAGAAAGGATGTCTGTCTGTAGAATAACTGAATGAAAATATTATCTCTTTCAATGGAATCCTTAATTCTTTCTTAATAATCTGGAAACATCCTTTGGTCACCTGTGCTTTGAAGGCCATTACTCCGTAAAGAAACATGCTAAGCTTGTACATAACACTTATCTGCGGCTCAAAGCCGACCAGGGTGCTCACCGTAGCAGACAGACTACTTTGAAAGCAGTCTTTCGAAAACCAAAGACAACTTAGGAGACCAGCAAAAGCTGCACAGCACCAGGCACTGAGCCTGCTCGTGTTCAGGGTCTGGCAAAGGCACTGATAGGAACTGCTTCAATTTCCTGCTCTACCCACAAGTTCTCCTGTTTGACCTTGGGCAAGGCAGTCATCCCGTCAATGCCTCATTTCTCTCTGAAATAGCAGCAATGTCTCATAGCGCTGTTATGAAAATAAATAGGGTTATGCAACCAGATCCCAAATGAACCATATATCTATCACAAGGAAAGAGACAAATGAGCACGCTCAGGAGTGCTAAAATTGTAATAATCACCATAAAGTTAAGAACAACACTACTGGCACATCTTGGTAAAGACGCCTTTTATCCTGTGTAATTAATTACAGTCCTAAATAATTTCACAGTATTTCAAGCTCACATTTGAATATGATAAAGCTACAAATGGACTGCAGAGAACAACCTGTCAGAAAGTAAAGAAACAAAATTATCTTAAATGTTGTTCTCTGACCCTAATTTTCATAAGTCCATGGAGAACGCTTTGTGAAAATGAATATTTTATTATTTCCCATGTCACATCATTTCAAACAGAAAACTTCAAAACCTGCAGCGCATACAAATAGTAAGAACCTCTACTCAGAACTGTACTCTGCTCAGGATTTCTTGGCAAATTCCAAACACACAAAATGACATGCACCTGAAGGAAAAAAAGTCAGATGTTTAAATCATGATTTGAAAAGCATTCTGGATGCATGCTTCATTTCACAGACAGGCAAAAACCATAATCAATTTAGAATGAGCTCATACCTTATAGGCAAACAATTAGGGATAGGAAAAACTCAGAAAGGGTCTGATTCTAGCCCACCAAGTTCAAGACAGGCTGTGCCAGAAATAGCATAGGACCTGTTTCTCAAGAGACTTTCCATATCCACGGCAAAACTGGAAATACCGCAAAAGCTGCAGCTTTCGCGATAGTGTGCACACAGAATCCAGCACAGCGACACCTTTGGGAATTTTAGATGAGTCTACAGGAGGGACAGTCAACACTATGACATTTCTTGGCTTTCAGTGATCAGCTGGAGTGTGTAGGCATAAGGAATCAATATTAGATTAAATTACATTAAATTTAACTTCAAGTTTCAACAGAAGTTTGGTTTGCATTTGGACTGAAAAAGTCTGATTCAGAGGCAGGCCCGGAATTTCTGCTTAATCCAAACTTGTTTGCCTAACCTTTCAAAATCATCAGATATAAAAGGGAAGAAATGAGTCTTAGAAAATACAACCTCTTATTTTATGAGTCTCCGGCCCACTTAAATGTTGTCTAAAAACACGCATTACAACTTTATCCTGTATATCCTTACTCAGGTGGACAATTGCACTGACGTAAGATTTTAATTGTTTTTAATATTTTACCCTCTAATTCTGTTCAACATGTAAAAGAAACAACAACAACAACAATCTTAATTCCACACCACAAAACAAATGAAAGAAAGAAATCCAAAATAAGGTCGGGGAATAGAGTGCTACTGATGCACAGGCACAGTAATTGAAAAATACCTGCTTTGTGAATTCAAAAGCAAAGATGCCTATTTTTTATAGCTCCAAAATTACAATAATTAAATAAATTCAAGACTAAGATAGATACACACAAAGACAGAAAATAAAAGGAAAAGCTAGCATCCACTCTCCTAGGAGAAACAAAAATGACCCTACCTTAAATAATTCAAACTCCTTCTTTGGCATCAACAGCTATCAATCCACAAAGGACATTTGCAATTAAAATAAATGCATACACATCCATTAGGATCGAAATTACCACCTCTAAGCAAATAAGAAGAAAAAAAACCCCCAACCCTCAAAGGAAAACATTGTGCTGTATCTCTATCAACTTTATACTCATGTTAGAGTCTATGCAATACAGAAATCAGCCTCAGCCTGTACAAGAAATAGAAATCTTTTGACATATCAGTGGAACCTGCAGATATTTTAGCCTTGCTGTCAATCTCTTCCTCCTCCACACACACACATGCACACTTCAGTAGAAAGTTTTGCTCCCAAGGAGCAGACGGTACCTGGATGGTACGGGTATACGCAGGCTCCGACCATCCTAGACCACCTTCTTGATTCCTCAGAGGGTCCAGAATGTTGTTTGGCACAAAGCCTGTGCTGCCACTTTTATTCTGAACCTTCCACCACTGCTTTCTGTCATCCAGAATCTGAAATAATTTGGTAAATTAATTACATATTTTTTCTGACTTTCCTCCTGCCAGTACTGAGACTGTGCATCATTTCAAAACAAAAACATAACTTTGCCAGGTTCTGCGATTGCCAACAGATCTTACACAGATGTCCCTAAGAAACCCCTGCAAGCTTCCTTGATTGTCACCATCATTAATTCTACATGGTCGTACTGGACTTTTCAAAACATGGCTTTGAAGAAAGGATATGGAATATTTACCTCTGTAAACTGAGATAAGTGCTGGACAAGACAGTGGAATGAAAATCAAATATTTGCCCAGAGAGGCTGGCATCTCTACAACCTATATGCTGTTGACAAAAGGAATAAGTAACCTCTAATAACCTAAGGAAAAGTGCATTGTTCTAGGAGAGCACAAATTTGGACAGCACGCACCTGAGAGTAAAAGGGAACTGGAGCAGGATGGCCGGGGAAGTCTGAAATCTGACTACCTGCCATGCAATCTCATACACAGCATTTTCTCTCTTTGTTGCTCCCTCCCTCAAAATGTGTCTGGCTTTCAGGGTACCAACTCTTCCAGCAAAGGACTGTCTTTTACCATGCCCTGTGCATACATGGATTGTATTTGCCAGAGCCTGTTATTTAAGTACTACCAAATGAGGCTTTTAAAAGCAATGCCAAAGATGGAAGAAACACACAAATATACTTCTAGCATGGATCTCCACAGCATCAATTCATGTTAGTGCCGAATCTCCATTTATCTTGTCTATGGTGCAAAACAAATTAATTGAACTTTCCATATTAAGGGAGATAAATCAAACACATTGAAGTAATTATCAAGGACAGCCACACTCTCCAAAGGAAAGGGACCCTCAGCTTTGAGTTGTACCAGAAATTAGGGTTTTGTCTTTGCCAAAAAAATAATTACCTCTACGATCTCTTCTTTCATGACAGAAAGCTCACTGTTGTTTCTTGCCATAAATTCGTACTTGCATTTGGCATATTTCTTGGTCTGTGCTTTACTGTGTGCTTCATAGTTTCTGCAAAGCAAAGATCAGACTATTGTTCAGTGAGACTTTCAAGCAAATAAAAACACAGACAAAATGCTGTCTTCCAACAACCTGCAAAACATTTAAACAAAACCACCCCCCACCACTATAACATGATCCTGCTGTAGAACTACCTATTCATAACACACTGATTTAAGTGCCAAAAAAAAAAAAAAAGGAAAGAAAAAAGAAAAAAAAAAACACAAAAGAAAGAGGTGGTACCTCAAGAACTGGTAATCTTTGTTGGCTCACTGCTTGCAAGATGTATGATAACAACTTAGATTAGCAAGTGCCATTGTTTTAAAATAAACATGTAGACTATATTTAGTCTGTTTTCCTACAGTAGGTTAAACAATCATTTGCCATAGAAACAAATGACTATAGTTAGTATATAATTGATATTTTGTGCTTTGTATGCAACTGTATTTCTAGTGTTCATCATAAATTGTTTCAAATACATAATAGATGAATAAATTTTTGCCATCAACACCAATGGAATTAAACTCTAAAAAATGCTCACCTGCTGATCAGTTCTGTTAATTAACTACAAGATACCACCAACTCTAACAACCTCAAGTTACTATATCAATTAAAAATGAAAAATAACTTCTTGGCAGTTACAAACAGGGTTCATTGCAGAACAAGGCGTACCACAGTTTAACTCTGTGTGTTTCTGGTTCCATGAGGAAAGACCTGTTTAGAATGCCCTTGGGTAAGAAGCTACTAGTTTCTTTGACATAGTACCTCTTCAAGTTGAGAAGCTCCCCATCCCCCTCAAAACAGGTCCAGAAGAAATAGTAATGTTATTCACTTATTGCAAATTACACCCTACGAACTAAATCCATACCAGGTAGTACAGTTAAAAATCCCAACAAACAGATAATGAAAACACGAAGCAATCAATGACTTGAAATGCTGCATACAACATCACAGCACAGGGATACGAATGCAAGCGGTTGCTGATGTCGCTGCTGTATAACCGTGGGTCCCAGGTGTGCCTGAGCAATCCAGTAGTTACCTAGCTATTGCACGGCTGTGGAGAACTGTCTCACTTGACTTGAAGAGCAGAACAAAAGAAGAGTCATATTTAGATTGAAAGATTATTTTGAAAGAAAGACAAAACACTAAAAGTGTTTAAGGAGAGAGTGAAAAACATGGGATGAACCCCAACCTGCAAAATAGCTGTTATAAGGCTAAAAGATATGTGAGTAATCCAAATTTTTCTGCCACCCACTCAAAATTCATGTAATTTTGAACTCCTTTCTCACTATCTCAGGGATATGTCTAATGTACCTCTGAAGGTACTTTTACTTTTAGGCTGCCTTTCTGTCCTGGTTCTGGCAAGGATAGAGTCATTTCACTAACTGTATCTTCCTACCCTGTTCACACCTCCCTATCGTGATCCCTTCAAAAAAAAACATAACTCAGGAAGAATTTTAAAAAATGCTTACATTTCAGTCTTACTCCACTCTGTCACAATCAACATTAACATCCCCAGAACATGGGCTGGGCAATGGCTGTATGCTTCTGAAGAGACCATAATTCTTCAAGCCCACCTTAATGAGCCAAAGAGTTTACTCGAGGCACAAATATTCTCAACACTTCCCTCCATCCATCCTCCACTGTGTTTTCTTACTGCCTATCAGATATACTGTAACTGCAGCCCTCTGCTCTCCAGTGCATGCTGCTCAGGAGCCTAGTGGATTGCACACACTTTCAATTTTTCTTCAAATGACAGCACAAAACCAAACTGCACAGCATTGTAGTACGCAGCACTACACTACTACTTTGAAACACCACACAACTCGCTGAAAAACTATTCAGTACTCTTTCAGCATCAGAGAGAGTCCCCAATATACATAATGTCACACTGAAAGTTTAAGATCCTGAGAGTTTACATCACCCAAGGAACGCACACCTTACTGGAGGACCTGGCATGTTGGAATAAAGCTCACTGAAGTTCCCTGTAATAAAAATTTCCCTGGACAAGGTGTGACCTACCTGTCCCTCAGAAGGTAGTGGGTGACTTGGTCACGGCCTTTGGACTGCTCATTAGGAATGTGAGCTTTGAACAAGGACCAGCAAAGAATGCTGAAAGGGTCAGCTTGAATTTCTCACTCACTCCCCAAAACCCACTCCTCCACCTGCTTCTTCACAGATGCCTTAAAATTTATCTTTAAATGGAAGTTACTTAGGGTAATACATATTAACAGCTTTCCCCCAATAATGAGCTCTTACCAGGCACGAATTATATGTCGCAAGAGCCCATTAACAAATGGAAGTTCGTGTGGTGTTGAACAGACTGGAAGACAGGGGCACACTGTGGATGTTTGCATCAGTACCAGCCATCTAGACTCCCTTCTACAATCAGTGGTGAGAAACGGGCACCACTGCAGCATGTCTCATTTCATATCTTTCAAAAGACTAATTTCACCTTACATGAAACTACTTCTTAGAAACACTCTTTACCCGCCACAAAGGAGGCTTGGATAACTCTTTCAGCTGCAGCCAGATACTGCATTGAACTATTGATGATATCAGCGTAAGACTCATTCTCTAAACCTGAAATGGAGGCAACAATATTTGCATGGAATACTCTTACTCTGAAGGGACAAAACAGGTCTTATCATGTTACAGATAAGAGAGAAAGGAATTTAGAGTACAGATCACCTAGATTTCAAGCTGACTGGTCCTGAGACAAGAACCCAAAAAGTAACCAAGTTTGAGAAAATGATTGAGATATGATTACTTCTGCTGTCGTTGTTATGAAGAATAAATCCAAAGTTCAGGTAAAGAATTGAGTCTTCAGCCTGCACACCACATGGGAATTTGTTTGCATGCAGATTAACAACAGGATCTTTTAACACATAGGCCAACACTAGGGATTACGCAAAGGTTTTCATCGAAAGAGTTATATAAGTGCTGTTCTAACCAGCAATCTGATCCCAAAAACTTAGCATAAACATCTTCCACGGCACATAAGCCAAAATACGGTTCATACGGTGTATACGGAATATGGTTTGGTATGTGGGAGCAATTCCAGCACTGCTTTACAGATTAATTTTCACAGCTTGTGCTGGTATAAATTCTCCCCACAGACAAGGCCAAATGCAGCGATCCTTGGTGGCTTGGCCTTGTCAATCTATTCGGATTTAGGCTAAAATGAAGGGGATGAAAGAAGATGTGCGAAAAGACACCAGTTGCTATGCAAACATTTTGGAGCATTTTTTGAAACATTTGAAAAAGAATGGAAGAAACGAGGAGTTACTATTCTGAAAGTGGATATTTATGCACCAGCCCAGAAAATAAAAAGCAGGAGACTACGGAGCACTAAGTGAGCAGCTAAACAAATCAAACAATCATTTGCAAAACAACGACAGATGAATCTCAGAGCAGACTTATCATTCTCTGTAGATCTGAAAAGAGCGAAGAGGATTTTTAAAAAACATGAAACGAAGCAGAAATAAAATTTAAACTCAAATAGAAGGATTCTGTGTTCTCAATCAGTTTGGAATACCGCTATTTCATTTTTGATAAAAGAATCAATTTATCAGCATACATAAACAGTAGTTTCATAGAAATTATACTAAAAGAGTCTCAATGTGCCTTAGAGAAGCAAAAGCAGAAAACCCACTGCTAACCAGAATCGCTTCCTCATAGAAATAATGATCTGCTCCAGACACAACCAGAGGTAATTACAGACACCGCCACCCCAACAGCAATAAGTCGGGACAGTTATCCACAGCACCACGTACGCCGTTGATTCAGTGTTACCTATCTACATGTCGGCTAACAGTTTGCTTAAAGGCAGCAACAGCCGCCCCCTGGTCCAGCAGAGGCCCTCTTTTGTAAACTGTGTTACTGAATGCATACCCATCGGACGGGGGGTAGTCGGGAACACTGGGAGGCTGGAAGACAAAAAAGAAACAAAGCCACAAAGTGGATTAGTGTCAGCAGCAGCACCGCCTAGTTCACTTAATCCAGCAGCCCTAGGGTCCCTGTCAGCATTCACACGTCCTCAGGTGCTCGCGGTTCTGCTATGAAAACTTAATAAGTTCTGCATTTCAAATACACAAACAGGGAGATCAAAAGGATAAGAATAAAAGAATTTCTATCCTAAGTCATCCCACTGCATTAATATTGCAGTGGCTACTCTTTAGAAAAACAGTTCTCTGGGGTAAGGTCCATGTCATCTCTCAGATATCACTACAGCAACACAACTTATAAACAATGGCCGAATGGCTTTAAAATAAACTGTGCTGAGAAACCGCTTTGAGCTTTTGTACACTTGAAGCCAGAAACCTCTAGCTAGCTAAAGTAAGTCCATATAAGAAATAAAAACCTCCCAAGTAAAACTATCAATCTATTGCAGGATCATAATATCAAGTGGTTCATATGTGTCACCCTCTCACTGAATATGACTATAGTCAAAGAAGAAATGCAAAAAGGAATGCGATAGTTGGTACGATTAAGGATAATAATCACAATTTATCACAAGCACATATATAAGATTATTCAAATCTTTAGGAAATTATTGTTAAACGGCAGTCATTTAAAAAAACCAACAAAAAACCTTAAAACTAGCAATGATACCCTGCTTCTAAGCACGAATTATTTTAACCACCATTCCCCAAAACAAAAACAAGCTAAGCAATTAATTTTGGGAGATTACAATATTGAAATTGTTTATTCTAGATCTTTTCCTTATACCAACATCCTGTTGCACAAGTCAGAACAGCTGAGATTCATCATAAATTGCCAAATCTCTAAACATGTTTTGTTGGTTTTTTGGTTCTGTGGGTTGGGTTTTTTGGTTTGGTTTTTTCTGTCCATGTGGCTACAGAAAAGCCACTCAATTTCTACCTCCAAGTATCTGACCTGACACCCAGAGACACTTGCCTAGGGGGCTGAGGGTGTATGAAAAGAAATTAAAACCATACAAAAACCCCCATACACATAGAATATTCTTTAAAACAATATTACTAAGATCTCTTTGAAAAAAAATCTCAAGTGTTACCTAGCTTATACCTTACATCAAAAGACACCCAGGAAGCAGGGTCTCATTTTACTTAACACACAAATTACTTGCATCTCCTTAGCCTCGCTGGACTCTCTATCACCAGTTCCCCCTTGTTTCACTGCCATTTGAAGTCCTCATCGCTGAACTGACTCCACTTTGAAACCCCTTTGGTGGGAGCTCTGTGTCTGGCTAGATCTTAAAATTCAGGAATGGAAAGAAAAAAAAAAAAAAAAAAAAAAGGTTGTCATGAGCGGGAACCTCCAACGCACTTTGCCAGATGCCAGAGCAGTCTGTGCCCAGCACGGACGGCAGCCGCACGCACCGCCTCTCCACTGCCAGCATGGCACAGCTCTCGACATGCAGCCTCGGTCCTTGGGGAGCAACGTCACGCCGAGACACGACGCCAATTAGCGGCAAGAGGCGAACACTTAAATTCTCATTTTTCCAGCACCCTTCGTTAAACAAGCTGCTACGCCAGACATAGGAAAGAATAATTATTCTAGTATCACCCACTCCAGGGCGGTCCTTTTGCTGCAGACAAATAGCATTTTGCACTCACGCAGCTTTTTTCCAGCTGAGCACCTACAGCATTTCACAGCTATTAAGCAGCTCAGTGTTCTTCCCCCTAGGGATGTGCTGAGGAGGCACCACCGCAGGGAACCAAGGTACCAAGGTTAAACAACTTGCCCAAGACCACATGGGAATCAGAAGCAGTCATGAAACTAAGGCCTGTAACCCCAGGTGCCATCCACACAAATGTCTAGAGTGAACTGAGATTGCTGGGGTTTTTTTTGTCTTTTGAAGGTTAAGACGAAGATGCACAATTACCAATCCAACCAACATTACCACCACCCAAAAGTATGAAGTCAATTCCCTGAAACGCAAGCAACCAAAATCCCTCAATATATTTTCCCCCTCCAAATTTGTTGTAACATTATATATATATAAAAATATTAAATTTAATTTTTATGATCATCAGAAGAGAAAAATTAATGCTTTTCTTTTTTGAATTTTTTTTTTTTTTTTTTTTTTTAATTTGGAAGGAACACAATGTATACAAAAAAGCCTGCATGGAAATGTAGAGCAGCAGTGAAACACTGAGACAATGTTTGATGAGGCGTGTTTGGGAGACAACTAGGGAAGGGGGTGACAGCAATGACAACAGCAACATTTCACATTACTGTGCCCATTAACTTTACTAAACGCTTTTTTGCTCAAAATAAATCACAGGCAATAAATTAGGTTTTGGTGCATTTACTCTTGTATATCTTGTTAGGCATAAAGCCAGTGTTTTAAGTAATCAAATATGTACCATGTTATCCTCCTTTGCTTGGCAGACGTTTTACTTAATTTGTTCATCTCTATAGTTGAGTAGACTATTTTTTTTTTTTTTGACTAACAGAGATTTTAATGAAAATGAAGTTTTATTGTAACAAGCTTCCCATGAGCAGTTTTGATAAACTTTTGCTGTGGAAGCTTTGTTGTCTCCAATAAGAGAATTGTTCTGCAAGAAAAAGCCATCCCACAGCAGCCAATAAACAGAATATGATGAACTCAGCTCTACCTGCCTAAGCCTGAGCATGTGTCTCCTACATCTGAGACAAATACCCTAACCATAGAAATATTCTGAATATTGGTTGTTTTCATAATGAAAGTTGCATGAGATAGAAACTGTTTTTCCTTCTTAGCTTTAGCCATCTTCCATATCACAGCTGTTTAAAGGGGAATTTGGACTACCTAAGCCTTGATTTAAACTAAAGCTAGCATAGAAAAATAAATTAAAATTTTAAATGAAAGCTTATATCCTCTCAACAACAAAAAACTTCCAAAATGAAAAAACTTTTATATGTCTGAAGAGGCAATAGCTTTTTGTGTGTGTGCAAATAGAAAAGCAACAAAATCCACTTTTATTCTTAAAATTTTCACATGAATCAAAGTACATTTTCTCACCAACTCTATTGAAAAAATAGGGCATATAATCTTAATAGTCAGACGTTTTGTTTCTCAACTGAGTTAGTTAGAAAATGTACTCCAGTTTCTCTGAAGGCTTTAGATGGTAGTGTATGTTTCCATTCTCTAAACAGAATGACTTAACTTTTGCTAAATTCATCACATTTCTTGGGAGAAAAGGATGTGAAAATACTCCTGTGCAACAAGTCTTCTAACTGGCAGCCGTTTTTCAGAAGTAGGCCTAAATTACCTGATATGGCATTACTCTGATAGCACCTCCAAATACTTTCTTGCAATACAGTGACAGTATCAAGAAATTAACAAAAGGAATATCAAATTCCACATTTGTGAAGAAGTAGCTTAAATCCAAAATTCCTTTAAAAGTGGTGTTTCTTTCTTTGTCTATGAGCCTGTGTATGGACACATGTTTAAGAACACTTTGGTTCAAATTCTGCGTAAAGTATACATAATCAAAATCAATGGGATCGGAAAGCACAGATCAAGAATCAAACCGAACCACAGGGACTTGGATTGTCCTCCCAAATGAGGCGGGAAAGTGCACCAAGTTCAAGGAGAGCAGTAGGCAAAAGCTTTATATTTTTCCTAATCGCATTTGTGGTGGCTGAACATGTATTTGGTTTCACATAACTTTAATGTAAGTACACTGAGGTTGCACTGATGCAGCAGACATCAGAGCATGGTTACTCCAACAACATCACAGAATATTTTCTTTATGAAGGAAGCGGTTGGTGTTGCCTTCAGCTAATTTACAAAACACTGTTGCAGGTAACCTTACCTCAGTTGACAGTCTTTTCATTTCTTGCTTCCGCTGTTGCTCTGCAACATTTGCCACGGACTCAGCCAAATGATTGAGTTCTTGATCCTTTGGAGCCCCCATGAAGTTCAGCAAAGGAGGCTCCCAACCATTTCGGAAACGGGGGACATAAGGTGGAATAAAATGGTCTTTGGGCCAGTCCGCTCTGTATGAAAAGTAAATTAGAGATCTGTATCAAGGGCCATACAAATATTGGTTTAAGAGGCTTCCTAAAAATTAAAATGTTAGTTAGTTAGAATTTTTGTTAGTATAGAGGAGAGGCTGGGATTACAGTACAGGCAGAATTGTGCTAGAACACAGAAAATCTGCAGAAAACATGTATTGACCACAACTATGCTCCCTGCTGTACACTGCAGAAAGAAACTGCTCCTCCCCTAAGGACTTCTCAGTGGTAAAACACAACAAATTTCTGTATTGTAGTAAGGGATGCGTAATAGAAAAGTCAATCACAAACCAATCTAGGATTTGTTTTAACTGTTAGATGGGGAAAAATATTGCAATGCTTTATTTGTGTGAAAGCACCAGACAAAAGACTTCAAAGAAACAGCCTGCTTTATAAGAAAATCTGAAAGAAGGTACGAAGCATGGGAAACTTAGGGGGCCTGGCTACACCTATAGCAAAAACTTGAACAATAGCTTTTACTGACAAAACCCCCCAACTCTACATGCTCCAAGACACAAGAATTATCATCACATTTGCTGTTTTAAAGTCCAGATTGATCTTTGTAAAATACCGTATTACTTTTCAGAGCTCCATCAGCATTCCCTACTGTAACACAAATTACCTAAATTAACGCTTTCATGCTCTGCCTTTGCACTATACATAACACACTCTCCCACAATATAACTTACTGTATCTTCACAGTGGAAGCAGAAACGGGAATGTACTTACAGTCTTTTAACAGTCTCATTGTTGACAGTGCTCAAAATTAAGAGAGAGATGCTGCCAGTCACACAAGCTGCAGGAGCAGTCAGCAATTACTAGCCCATTAGCAGCCTTGAGCTAGGTCAGCAGCCCTTGAGATTTATTTACCTCTCCTCCTGCACCACACCACAGTGTACCTCTGGATACTGAGGTGAATCAGACCATCACTTCCAATCTGCACAGGTCAACCAACTATATTGTAAGAGCTTCATTCTTAACTGCCCAACATGAGCTACTTCTCTTTCCATTAAACTTTTTTTCAGGATAGACTAAACAAACGATGATGGTAGTTGCCAGGACAAGGAACTCATTATTTTACCCAGTGATCCATTTTCCCCGCACGAGGCTCCCATGCTACAAGGCAATTGCCACTGCCAGTCCCACCACAAGCAGAGCTTGAAACAGGTAAAGGCAAGCAAATGGTGCTTTGCTGGGGCAAGCTCTCTGGCAATCACAAGGAGTTGCAATTCTTGTTTCCAGCTCATTTTGTAGCAGCAGGCTGAACGACAGTCCCAAAGGATGAATTTGGACATTCCTGGTCCTGCAGCAGAGTGAGATCAAGGAAGGGAAAGACCTGTACATCACTCTCCCTTCTCTGAGGATGTTTGTCACTCCATGCTCTAGGGCTTTCCATCCAGCCTTCCTTACCAGCTAAACACTCAACTACTTTTTAATCAATCAATTAATTAATAAGAAATCATCCACTTGGTAGATATTTATGTTTCAATTTGAAATCTAAGAGCAAGAATGAATAAACACAAAATACATGATGCATTTCAAGCCCAAGTGATTGCACACTTAACCATCATCAAATGTACTTACCTACCACAGATTACAGAGTTAAAATGCACTTTGCTAATTTAAGCTTTGGCATGTTCTATTTACCTAAGTAATTTCAAATCATATATTTACCTCAAAAACAACAAATGCATCAAACAGTTAATATTTAGCTAACCATAATAGTGAATCCATTAAGTGCAATGTGTAGGGTATGCACATGTAACATGGTTCAGCCAATAAACATTGTTTAAAAAGTTATAAGCATTTTCTTTATATCATTATGATGCTTTTGAAGAAGACGTAAATTTTTAGCTTTTGATAATTATTGGAAATTGAAAATAGAGATCTGTATCCTTTTCTTCAATATTTTGTCACTTTTTATTGCAGCTTCTTCAAATTGATTTTTAATGAAGTCCAGATAGCTGGGTTGGAAAACAGTAGTGAAAATCAAGTGGAAACATGCAAGGGACAGTTCAGAAAAACCTGCAAGAGGTTATGTCAGGAGGTTCTTGATACCATGGACAAAACAAAAACTTCTGTCTGCATTTTCTCCCTCCTTGAGACCTCTAAAATCAAACCACTCCCAAATCCCTCTAAGGCTAAAGAGTTCCTTTCCAAAAACTTCAAAGAACAGTTCTGAAGAGTCCAAAGCCTAACAAATTAATATTGGGTTTACTGGGGCATGGATAACCTGGTTAAGATCATGTCAATAAACTTGAGTTTAGAGATCATCTCTAAAATATGCAAAGGTTTTTTCTCACCTGGCTTTGGTCCATGTGTCACCCAATGACATCCATAACTGTCCTTCCTCACTGGTGACAGTATATCGCAGGAAGTCTATAGTGTCTTTTGTTAAGAGGGGGCTGAGTACTGTACTGGCAAGCTCTGGACCTCCTGTGGTCTGCACCACCTAAATCCAAATATTAAAATAATACAAAGAACATACACATTGTCAGTAAGGAAGTTACTGTGAAAATGTTACCTACAGAGCTGCTAGGAAACATTTATTACTCACAAAAACACTCCCTCCCCTCCCAAAACTCTAAGAAGCTAACAATGCATCTTAATGTCCTACAGATTAACTAAACCATTTATTGCAGAAGAACTGCTGTTCTGATCACCAACCATTTTATAGTTAGACCTACTTTTGGCAATGTTATGTTTGCTCTAGTGATCAAAACAGCACATACTTCCATTAAATAGACATATGGCTATGCTTTCAACTCTCCTCTTGCATTATGTAAATTATCTCAATTTTTTTATTGTTAACTAAAACTTATAATGGCAAAGTGTAACACACAAAGCTAAAGATGATTTAAATAAATAAACTTAATAGATGGGAATATACACAAAAAAAGGATATAAATTAATTTCTAAAGAGAATCTCATCCTGAGATACACACATTTCTCCTTAGTTATTGTCCAGGGACAAAACATTTCAATCTTGTTATCCTTGAAAAGGTTACAGAGCATAGAAATACAAGAGTTGTGAAGGAAAACACTAAGAAAATTATAAAACCTTACCATATGTAGTGGGGTAAAGAGAAAATGAACCAGTTCAGCTGCACTAGGATTCTGGATATGGAACTTTAATTTGGCCTGAAGGAATGGGAAAATGACACATTTTAAGAAACTTTTATGACAATAAATACTTCACATAAGAAAGGCCATTCCTGGTCAGGCCACAGGTCCACCTAAGCCCAGTGTTTTGTTTGCAACATCTGCTAAGTGCAAGTGCTCATTCATCCAATTGCTTTTGAATCCATGTTTATCTTTAGCACTGATTGCGCAAAACAAGTTCTGTAACTGAATTATATGCTTTGTAAAGAAGCATCTCCTTTGGAAATTTGCCACCTCTTAGTTTCATTAGTATTCTGTAGTTCTTTTCCAAATGAAAACTGAGCAATCCTTCTCTATTCACTTTCTCCAGTGATGCTCATAACCATTTACAGATTTATTACATTCTTCCTCTGTCTGGTCTTTTCCAAGCTAAAGTAATTCCTTTGAGCATCCTTGTCCTCCCTGTACTTTCTTCAAATTTGCTACACTGGGAACAAAACAAGGCCAGGAAACATAACAACATATTGATGCTCTTCACTTGTTAATTTTCTTTTTTTTTTTTTTTTTTTTTTTTTGTTATCTAATAAAGGTTCTTAACATTTGCTTGGTCGATGACTACTGAACATGGATAAAGGTAATACAGATTCCTGTGAGACATCAACATTTTGTTCTGATTTATTTTATATATGAGATTTTTACCCACCTGTCCATGACTCTATCATACCTATCAATATTGAATTTCATCTGTCAATTTATCCGCTATCATGAGACATTTCTACATTTGTAGACTCTACACTCCCCATTTGCTAGAACACCTGTAAATATGTTGGACAGCAAAGGCATCTGCAGAGGCATGTGTGGGACTTCACTGCTGAATTTACTGCCCTTTGAGAATGGGCATTTTAGTCCTATAATTTGTTTTATATTTCACAAACTAGAATCTAGGAAGCTACACTCAACCTCACAGTAGCTCAGTTTCTTTAAGAACTTCAGGGTGTGCAACTTTGCTGGATGTGCTTTAGAAATCCAGAGAAACAAAATCAAAGAATGGATGGATTTGTAGACATTATTTTGTTTTGCAAGATGTATGTTTGTTGCTTCCTCAATTTACTGCCTACAAACTGCATCCTAGGGGTACCTGGTTGTCATAGTCCCTCAGATTCGTGGAATGACTTTGAAGATTATCAGCATTAACTTAATTGTTTCTCTTCCTCTGGAAGAGAAACAGCACAATTTGAGAGAGGTTACACACCACACTGTGTGGTTTGCTGATTTAGTTTTTGCAATAGATGGATGAATGGTGCCCATTCAAACAGGGCTTCTATTCTTTCTGTAACTTGCCATTTTGATTTGCTGTTCTTAATCCCTTAACAGTTCTTCAATTTGAAACAGATAATCTCTTGTGGCCCCCCCCCCCAATGGTTTTCATTAACATATTGTCCACTATCAGGCTTTTCCAAGAAAATATATGCATTAAAAAAAACATATACTTTCTCTGATACAGCTTCTTGGAGGATTTAGCTTATTTACTGATCACCCGTTGGCCCTGGAGGCTCCAGAAGTAAGAACCACGCCAGAATGTGTTTTAAAAAGTTATAGTAGCTTTTATTGCATCTTGCCGTCTGTTCCTCAAACTGCTTTTGGCTAGCCTCATTCTACTTTTACATCTTGCTTTCCAGAGTGTGCCTCCGAATGAAGAAAGGAGGACAATGTGTTTTTACTTCTAATAACTTCCTATACATTGTTCTTCAGCCTTAACAACTCACTTTCGGTCTTTCTAAAGTTTTTTTGACACATGGTAGGCACTTTCTAGGAGTTTCCAGCATGGTGTTTTAAAATAGTTTCCATTCTACTGACAAAGATTTTATTCTTCTAGCTACTCCTTTTATTTTTAAACTAGATTCTTCATTTTATACAGTTCTCCATGTCTGACATAAAGCACCAGGAAGTGAAACTTCACGCTTTTGTGGCTCCTGCAATGATGCTGAAATAAAGCACTGTTACAGCACAGCTCTTCAAGAGCAGCATTAAAAACTAGGTCCTAGATGCTGCTGAGCACCAAAACAAGAACTGCTTCTTCTCCTGCACAGACGATAGATTCAAAGATGCAGCACACATTGTTCTTGGGTGAAAAGCTAATTTAAATGCAGAAGGTGGTAAGAAGTAACACTGGAAAAAAATGAACATTACAAGCACTATTACCGAGAAGGATCAGCATGTTCTAAGACATCCCTCTCCCCCTCCTCCCCCTGCAAACAGTAATCCTGTAAGGTTAGAATCACAGCAATTGATACAGGATTTTTTAAAAAAAAACCAAACCCCACCACCAAAACACACATTCTTAACATTGCTAAATATCTCCTAAGCCCTGAAATCAGAATTCGTTCCCCAAGAGGAAGAAAAAAGCTGATGTGACTCAGTGAATACAAGAACAATTCTCCCCATTGGCACAGCTTCCCCAGCAATTGGAAGAGACAGTCAGTATCTGAAAGTAAATGCTTTGAAGGTGTTCCACTTGCTGCCTTCCTTTAATAGCACTTGCAGAAGAGGAGATGCCAGGAGAAGGCTCTTGAATTAGCATCTCTGCTTGTTGAGAACCTATAAAGTGACAGCAATTTGTTGGATGGAGCGTTCTGAGGCCAGTAAGGTCCTATGTAATGATGGCAACAAGCACAGAGCCTGACGTGTATAGCTGAATAAAACTAAATTAAGGCCACAGCTGGTGATGCTGGCAAGCATGCAACAGAGCATTCCTAGAAATTTTTTTATGATTTAAACTTAAATTTCCCAAGTAAAAGACTTTAAGAAGAAACACAACCGTGCTGAAAAATAAATACGCTCATCTAGTCACTGTGTAGAGAACTTGAGGAGCAGCATCCCAAAGCAAAAAAGCCAACCTAGGCCAGAGGTGGCCAGCTCTGCTCTTGTCTCAGTTCAACCTTGAATTGAGAAGGAAAAGGTGAAAGTCCAAGATCAGTCAACTATCAGCTAAGCTATCTTCCTGTGTGTCAGTAAAGGACCAAACAAGTTTACATTTCAAGGTATATCAGCATTCTTGAAGAGGATACTTGTGTGTTTGCTCCTTCTGAAACAGCAGTGGAGACCAAGACAACACAGGCTCAGGCTCGCAGTTCCCTGGATGGCATGACCACCTCTGCATGGCTGGCAGCAGTAGAGCATTTAAGACCCACAAGGTTTCTCTACATGGACAAGGCACCAGGAAAGTTAGGCAGAAGGCAGAAAACTTGATTAATGCATTCCCAAAGACAAGATGAACTTCTGCAGCTCCCTCAGGGGTGTCAACAATAAAGCATCCACACCCTCTGGAATAGCAGGATCCTCCAAGAAAACCCAACTTAAAAATAACTACAAAGCAAATCCATCATGTTACTGATTCTTTCTTTTCCTCTTTGTCTTGTACCATAATTTTACTTCTTCACTTCATACTAGCGGACTAACACATAGGAAAACCAATGCAGCAAAACTGACACCCAAATGAATTCAGAGTGGCAGGGAAAACAAAGACTGTGCTAAACTTAACATCAGCTGTCCCAGCAAA
This sequence comes from Balearica regulorum gibbericeps, assembly GCF_011004875.1. NCBI lineage: Eukaryota > Metazoa > Chordata > Aves > Gruiformes > Gruidae > Balearica > Balearica regulorum. The sequence goes on from NC_046184.1 coordinate 70,490,077, forward strand.
AAACTATTATCGCGTATCTCACACCACCATATCCACTAGCAGTCACTCACCAAAAGATTGAAGCCATGCTTGAATTTTTGGAAGCAGTCAACAAATTCATCTGGAGGTGGTGGTTTTGCACGGAGAGTAAGAACTCCCTCTGGTGAATGAAATGAGATTTTTATATATCTTTTTATATGTTATATAATTTGTATAAATATTACAGCTATAGTAAACACATAAATACATAATAAATTTACCAACTTAGAGCATTTTTTAAATATAGAACCATGGCAGTGAGCATATTCTGCACTCACATCTCTTATTAGTCACTTCCCACTGACTGCAAGTAAAAGACTTTCATAGGCTTCTCTCTAAGAATATACTGCATAGGATTTTTTGTGCTCAAAGTGAAAGAAAATTACTACGTTCATGAAAAACAACACAGACACATTTGCTAGCTACTTCAATGATCCTTAGAGAAACAGAATTGTGTGCAGTAAGAAGTCCTACCTCCAGGTCCTTTCTTTTTACTTTTCTTAGTTTTCTTCCTCTTCGAAAGTTCAGAAAAAGCTTCAGCAGCTTTTGAAGTTTGGTAACAAATACTCAATGTCATCCAAAATATGGTTCAGAATTTGCTATAGGAGTAAAGAAAAATAATAGTTTCTCTACAGAATCTATAGTAGAAATACTCCAAAAATCAAAATGACCACACTCTCAGACACAAACAGCTTCCTTGGAACCAAGTTCATGCTAGAACATTCCATAATTAGTTCATTATGTTTGTATCTGTAAAATATTTTAAATCTTAGATTTTTAAAAATTTAGGGCCACTGGAAGTTTTTAAAATATGAGCAACAAGATTATTAAACTCAGATTGCAATTACACAATTTGTTCACACATTACATTTTCTCTCACAGCATATAAAAAAACTCTAATTATTGGAATGGACGGCATTTTCCTAAACAGTATAACTTCATAATCTCCTTTAGTACAAAGTATTAAGCTATTTGTTGAATGCCAGAATGTAGTTTTAGAGAGGAGTGCTCTTTAAAGAATTGTTTTCAAAGAGCAAGTGGAGGAGAATGAATGAGCCTCTGGGAAAAACACATATACGTAGATTCAGCAGACCCCAACCCCAACATGCTCTCCTCAAGACCCTGTGATGTTGCTGACAGCAACAGCAGAGTAGAAAAGCAGAAAGTTACAACTGACAGATGGGGCAATATTTGATATTGCATACATCATAGGATCTGCCCAATTCAGTTGCTTATAGGCAAGAAAAGTTTAGGTTACACATATACATAGCCCACCTGTCTTCAGACTATATGGTTATTTTCCAGATATTGCACATATCTAAGTCCCACTAAATTGATGGAATATTTTATCCTTATATAGTTGACTGAATATGGTTTACCATGCAAAATTCCTATTTATATTTCTAGCTTTTCACAGCAGAAAACTATATCAGCATTCAGTCCTTCCCCCCCCCCCCCCGCCCCCCAAAAAAAAAAAGAAAAAGAACTACCATCTATTAATTTTTAGGTCTACCACACAAACATAGGCTGCCTGGCAAGCTTTTCTCCAGAACTGAATTTGCTATGTGGAAAAAGTCTTCCCACAAAGTACAGCTGCAAAATTTCACAGACATGAAGAAATATTGCTTGTAGTTTCTCACTCACAACATCTCTGTCAATCCTTGCTGCTATCATCTCTGCTGTTTCTTCATGATCATGGTATTGTCTATGTTTTTCAACTGCAGAAAAACAAAGAAGAGAATAAGACATCCATATATGTGGAATTAGTAACCAACATTTGCTATACAGCCTATCAAATCATACTACTGTAAGAAAAAGATGAACAAAACTGTTTGTACCATTCACTTTGCAAGGACTCCACAAAACCTGAAAATCTTGCACCCTAATGCATGATCTTGCCAAGTCTCGCAAAAAGGCTTAGGTGTATGCTTTCAGTCAACTTAGCTGCATAAATGAAGTTAACCACAGATGTGTGGTATCAAAAATTACAGCAGAAAGTGGCAGATTATAAATACAATGTAAGGAGAAATCATCCTATTTTGCAAAATACACTGAAAGGTACTCCAGCAGAAGTCAGCTAGAAAGAGTGTACCATGACTTTAAAGATAATTTTGATGTAAAAGGTAATTAGCAAAAAGGGATGCCAAGTTTGGCAACACAGAAATGGGAGGTAATGATGTGATAGAACTGGTATTTCCAAATAACAGTGGACAGAGTCTGTGACTTTATTTGAAAACAACCAGGGTTTGCATTTTGAGATATTGGAAGTTTTGCATTTTTAAGTCACACTAAGTACTGCATTGTGTGTGTTAACAGGTGGGATTTTAGTAAATGTATTTTAGAAAAGATCCACACATGAGTGGAATAAAAGAAACTGCAGGAACTCAGATCCACAAGTGGTCTGGCAAGACACTTGACAAACTAATGAAACTTCTCTGAAGTAAGAAGTCAAGCAGAAGCACAAACTAGCCTTTACTCAAGATGGATGTAATACTGTAGATTAGTAGATGAAAACATTCTTAATATTACAGATTTCTCTGAATATTTTTAGTTGCTTTCTTTGCCTAGTTGTGTACTGTGTTGTGAGTGATATAGATATAGTTTAATAAACCAAAAATAATAAAGACTCCATGGTTAATGATTTCTAATTATAAAATTTCAGTATCTATTGTTAAAAAAAAGTACAACCAAACCAACCAAAAAAGGCCTCATTTTTACCTTAATACAGTCTGGTTTATATAAGGAGCTTATATTTCTAATGAACAAGTTTTTCAAATAAATCTGATCAAATAAAATTGTTTACATTAAAGATTTAAAAAAACATTAAAAAAATCCAAACCCATTAGAAATGCTATAGCATTCCCTTGTTAAGGCTTAGGGGAAAAAAAAAAAAAGAGAGAGAAAAATAAGAAGAGAGAGGAGAGGGGAACAGGGGAAAAAAAGAAGGAAGAGAGAAGGAAGGAAGAGAGAAGGAAGGAAGAGAGAAGGAAGGAAGAGAGAAGGAAGGAAGAGAGAAGGAAGAGAAAAAATAAAAAAGAAGAGACGAGAGAAGGAAGAGAAAAAATAAAAAAGAAGAGACAAGAGAGAAGGAAGAGAGAAGGAAGAGAGAAGGAAGAGAGAAGGAAGAGAGAAGGAAGAGAGAAGGAAGAGAGAAGGAAGAGAGACGGAAGAGAGAAGGAAGAGAGAAGGAAGAGAGAAGGACGAGAGAAGGAAGAGAGAAGGAAGAGAGAAGGAAGAGAGAAGGAAGAGAGAAGGAAGAGAAAAAATAAAAAAGAAGAGACGAGAGAAGAGGAGACGAGAGAAAAAGAAAAAAAAAAAAAAGAACTAGTTTAGCCGTACAGGCCATTATAAAGATAAACATAAATAAATAATGCTGATCTCTAGTCACCTTTTAATCCATGATTATATTTTTTAATTGTCTGAATATCTAGCCTACAATCTCCCTATTACTGAAGACAGCATCATTAAATTACTAGAGCTATGACAGTACTGGTTACTGTGAATGTTACTACGTTCACAAAAAAGCTCAGGTTAAAATCAGTATCCCACCCCCCCACCCAGCTACACACAAGTAAAAGCAGCTCTGAACAGAAATCCAGAAAATGGATAAGTGCAAGTAAATGACAAGTCAGATATGACAGTCAGGTCTTATTCCCCAGATCAGGCAACAGTGGCTTGGGGGGATTTCAGACTAGACTGGGAGAATAATCCTGTCTGCTCCCAGCGAGCACAGAGGGGTGACCTCATACAACCATTTCTGTATCTGGATTCAATTACTGTAATCTTTATGAAAGTGGTCTTTCAGAATTATTTTTGTTATTAGCAGGGATCATAAAATCCTACTGCCCAGAACAACTGTTTGTCACTGTGCTGTGTGGCAGCGGGCTCCCAGAAATACTCACACTCCCCCTGCTCTGCAGCCCACGCGGACCACGCCGCCACGCGGCTTCTCACGTCCACCTGGGTGATGGTCCCTGGCGGCACAGGGGCAGGTGCCCGCGGTGGCGGAGGGATGGCGTTGTCAGCTTTGGATATCATCCTAGAGGATGAGAAGAAAGCCCAGAAGTGACACTTGAAGGAAAAACATTCTATTTTCTAGTGCTTAATCAGAGAAGACAAGGAGGCTTTACAAGGACCTCTTCTACTGTTGAACATACTATAGACCTGCCAAGTAAGCAGTACTCAATACCATGATGTGTAAATATGTTAAACATAGTAGGAAACATACTCCATGATGAGGTTAGCAAACCTTTGTCACCTGGCCACATGGGAAATCCCTAAGGAGTGCCACAGAACATGATGTCTAGAAATCTGCCAGTTTACACAGGTAGTCAGTGGCTGGGGTTTAGTAGATGGCATTTTTTACCACCATATGCAGTTTACTGGCTGGACTTCCATTTTGTGTGAAATATTTCATTAAAAGCTACCTTTCAGCCATCACAAGTTGATTACCTAGTCCCTAAATTTGATAGGTGGTCAACCACCTGTTTCTTAAAACTCTACCAACAAAACCAATTAAATTTACAGGTTGATTTTCCTTTTTATTTCAGTGGCCTGTTCATCCCATCTCGATACAAATGTACCATCCCATCATAGATGGTATCAATTTTCCCACTCGCAATTTTCCAGTTTCCCCATTCTTAATATAGTTTTAAATACCGTAAGGAAAGAGGTCTTTGAAGTCATTCTGTAACTTGATACTGACAGACAAAAAGTCCCCACAACTCCTGTCACACACACATCCCATCCCTTCCCCATGTTCCTATTTAAAAGCAAGATCTTCACCTTAAATTCTTTCCTTTATAATCCCATCTCATTCATGGCATTCAACACCACCACAAAATGTCAAGTGTTTATTTGGTCTTTGGACACTGAACAAAAAATAATGGCTCCATCACCATTCCTTCCTCCAGTCTCCCTGGTCACTCTTCTCCGCACATCTCGCACTTCTACTTGTCAGTAACGTAGCAGTGACTTGATAATGCAATGTCACGGGGGGAGGGTCTCTCCTTGTGACCCCATGCCAGCACATACATGATATGACAGTGATAACTGGTGCTGCGCTGTCATGCACTCAATGACCTCTTGCCTCATAGCCCTCAGAGACTGGTATCTCAGATTATTTTTCCCACTAGATGTACTGACCTACATTCTTTTCCTAATTAAATCTCAGTTTCCCAGCACATCCAATGTGTTTGAGTCCTTCTGGATTACCTCTTTGTGCTTATACGTGTTTGTTACTGGCCCACAAACAGTAAAGTGTAATTATTGAATTTTAAACCCACAGGTAAAGGTAGATGCAGTTCAGGTTTTGTTTTGTTTTTATAGAAGTGTCCATACTTGAGGAAACTTCATGAGTTGCATATCAGAATTTAATAGGTAACTAAGACTGTTATAAATTTGTTCATACAATGGTGACATTTTTACTTAATGATTTTTGTCCAGCAAAGACTTCTCTATCTGGACCACAAAACTCTTATGGAGAGATACTATCAGGACACGGTTAGATACTAACTTTTCAACAGACTACCATCATAACCATCCAGTATCTAATATATTTTGGCCCTTGTTGTTATACCTCTGTTGGCTACCTCTCATTTCTTTGGCTACTTCTCATTTCTGTATTAATCTCTTCTGAACCCAACAGACTCTTTTCCCCCACATTTTCTTACTGGCAGAGAAGCTTTTGCTAATAGGGAAACAAGGAGTCCTCAGCATCATTAAACAGGCAGGGAGGAAGATTATTCAATCTTGAGTTCCTGTTTTATTTAATATCTTTAGATTGCAAACCCTTTTACCAGAATCTTTCTTACTTGGAGTTATGGGGCATTTATATTTTTAACTTAAATTCTAAACTACTTGACCCATATGCAGAACTGAGACAGGCAATGCTGTTCTTTGGGAACTGGTATTGATGCCAGCTATTTCTGTCACTAAGGTGGAATAGGGAAAAGTAAGAGTGATGCTATAAATTGAGAGAGCATGAGATAATTGTTAAAGCAAGGCCTCTACATGTGGTTTTGAAAGTATGTTATCAACTAGCAATAAAGAGTAAAAAACAGGCGGCAGACTTGGAAAGCTTCTGAATGCTGTAAACACTATTTGGTAAGTCTACATACCGCCAAGAGAGTTAGGCTTTTACCTCAGTGTTTCAAGCCTCTTCTTTTGTTTCCCACTCTTGCTGTCGCTGATTGCACTTTCAATATCTTCATGAATAAAGCTAGCCTAAAGAGACAGAAGCAGAAACCGTCAGTTATCAGCTATATCTCCTCATGCACCTTTTTTTAGGGCATCTTTAAATTCCAGAATTCCTCATCAAATCCCATTTATTTAAAAGTTCTGGGATAAATTATTTTATACATAAACAGAATGAAGAAACATACAAAATATTGCCTGGTATTTTTGTCACTGTTCCAGCCTCAAGCATTATCATCAGATGAGTATGTCATCTAGATACCAAATTTGTCTGCACAGCTGTAATTATCTCAAGTCAACCATTATTGAATAAGATATTTTTTCCCCTCCACATATGTCATTTTTGTTTTTCTCAAGCATATTAGGGGAAAGACATACTATACAAAAAATCTACTATAGATAGTAACAGCAAAACTACTATAGAGAGTAGCAGCATAAAGGATTAGAAAAGTAACTTGTAGTGGTACAGTTGCCTTTAAGAAATAACAATAGCCTCCAATTTCTCGTTGATTTAATAGAGGAGTAAATTTTGAGAACATTTTCTAATCTGTAGGTTCCTGCCTCTTCATAACTGCAGTCTGCCTCTACCACTGGCCCACAAGTGAAATTTTGATGCATGTCTAAGGCATTATTTTAATAGATCTTGCATTAAATAGGTCATGGCTTCTCGTAGGATTTAGAATGCTCTGTTACACGTCTTCAGCTGACATTAATTTCTTACACTGGTTGTCAAAGCCCAAATCTGTCAGTGTCTGGCTCACCCTACAAGGTCCACGTCTTCCTTAGTACCTTCATAATGGAGAAGTATGTAACGTTTTGGGTGGAATATGTAACTGGACCAGAAGAATTTGTTGAAATTTAAGATCCAAGAGGATTAAAGGACTTCTCAGGGATACATTAAGGTTAAAGAATTAATAGAAAAAAACTTAGGGGGATTTGAAGAACTTAAACCCAGAGGAATTCCATTAATCATACTCTTGATATTTATTATTTAACAATTTTTTGTTCAGAACATATTGATTGCACCAAATGTTATTGATTTTGACCGATTTCTTATTGCAGAGGCTCCTGAGGTTCATGGTAATTTCTAATCAAAAGCAGGAAAAAGACAAGGGAGAAAGACCTAACCTTTCAAAACCAGCCAAGGCACGTGGGTAAAAAACAAAAGCTAGGGTATGGTCACAGACTCAAACAATACCTCAGAAGAAAAGGGGGATCCTGGACTTCCAAGTCATCCTTATGTGCTCTGCATTTTTACATGTACACAGAGGAACAATTTCAAAAGATGAAAGTCTGAAGAGACCACCTCTACATTTTGGAAGATGGGTCCAACCGGGCCTCAACAAGGATCCCTGCATTATTCAACATAATGCCACCTAGACTTCTCACAGGATCCCAGTTTCCATTGAAACAGCAAATTCTGTGCAACTAATCACACAGCCAGCCATCTTCACACCATTCTCACTATACCAATTCCAAAATGCTTGTACAATATGATTAGCAATCTCTTGTTTTAAGACAATGATATGAACTACTACAAAGGAATTAAAAAGTCCTCATGAAATTATCAATTGCAATTTAAAGAAATACCAATTATACAGACTAACTAACAGAAATTAAAATTTATAACCTTGGAAATACAGAAGTATGGCAGAATACATAAAAAAATACAATTGAAGACAATAATCTAATCAGAGACAAATAATCTCTTTCCTTGTTTTAACACTCCTGCAAGTAATATTTTCCTTTTCATTATCTCTCCAGCAGAGCAGAGATGCAGAGGGGTGGGAATGTAGAGAAGGCTTAATTGTTCAGTGAAAGAAAGAAGAAAAAGGGGAAAGACTAAGTAAAACTCATGGGTCAGATGAGTTCTTTGCAAATTATAAGATAAATTAGAGATAACTCAAAACTATTTTATACTACTTTCTTCAGAAGTGTGAATGTAAATCACACACATATTCCAGAGCTTTACTCATTTGTAAACCCAAATGAACAGCTACAGAGCCCAAGAATCAATATTTACAGTAACAACATATTTGCACATGCACTAAAGATTCCGTTTACATACAGGACTACTCTCTTGCAAGACATACTATGCCACATTTACTAACATATTATAAGTAGTGTTGATATCATAAATGCATTAAACTTAAAGCACAGGTATAAGAATAAAGGAACAGCATTATTTTCCATGAATCAGCCCATTTAATTTTATCCACGGAACTTGCCAATTCATAAAATTTCCCCTATTCACATAAGTCATAGCAGATCTCCATTACGACCTTACCTTAATCTCATCACATTGGAAAAGATGCAAATCTGGCTTGTTTTGGGTTGGCTCTTTACATACTAATGCAAGAATTGAATTGTAATTGCATGCATTCATCACAGCTTGGCAATGCTGAATTGTGCTTAAAGGAAAATTCTCCAGTTCATTCTGCCAGAAAAGAAAAAAAAAAATCAAACACAAAACACCACCTTACTATACAGCATCCTGATCTCAGAAAAGCTGCACAAACTAAAAAGGGAAAGTGATAATAAGCTAATTAAAATACTGAATCTCACATACATCATTTTTCTGCCTGTTCCCTTTTTCTCTCTCTCTCTGAAAATGAGACTGCCACTCACAGATCTTACCTTTGATTCCAAGTCCACCAAACTGACAGCTTTGTCATCTACTTGAAGAATCATATCTTGAGTCCACACTTTGCCTTTGGCATCCAGCAATTTCAGCTTCCTTATTCCATCATCTACTGTAATCATTGCCTCTTTTCGGTCCAGAACAAAGGTGGTCAAGTGCTAGTGAATGAGATGTACATTTAAAAAAAAAAAAAAAAAAGAAAATAAAGTTGTAATTTTCCTTATTGCTAGGCAGCATCAGTATTCAAATTGCCAGGAAATAGCAATACAAATAATTCATGAATAAAAGTGCCTTTGTATATGACAGATCCCACCAATAAGCCATAAGAGAGGTTGTTTAGTCCATAATATAATTTTCAGTCAACTGATTTTTGTAACTCACTGTTTGTCATCTCTTGTCATTTCCTCACTAAAGTAAGCAGTTAAACTTGAAGGCACATTCTGACATCTTTCAGGTATCATGGCTAGAATTAAACCCTGAGTATTTAATTAGCTTTCTTGAGGAGTGAAAACCTGTCTCTCTTGGCAAGTTGAATCCAGGAAGCATCAGCAGCAGTCTCCCAGAAATACCTTGCCAACATATCTTTACCACCACCCTGACCTGGAGTGTCCTCATCTCTTCCAGAGCTGCCAGCCAGCATGCTGATGGCAACCATGATGGGCTTGCATCTGACTGGGATACCTTATGGACAGGCTAGTGCCTTCTTTTATGCAGGTCACAGTAGAAATGTAGTATACTGACTAATTTTGCTCACCATCAACTTGGAATATTCTTCAGATTCAATTAATGGTCTAGAAAGTAAATACTATCTCACAGACATCACCTCAACCAGTTTCCCTTTCATTATGGTTTTGATAATTTCTCCTTGAACATGCCAGCCATGCAAGACAACCCATAAAATTATTTCATTTTATCCAGGCATAAATCCAGCTTCACATTCTTATTGAAGACCTGGTTACATGCATTCAAGCTGAACCAATTTTAATATATGCTTGCACATGTGCTTGCACATCCATCTTCTAAATAACATAAAAATAATTAAAAAAGAAAAACCAAGAAGAGTTAAGTGTGCTTTCTTCTATTACAGGATAACAGCACTTAGTTATGACAGACAAGAGAGTAGATAGAAGCTGCATTATAATCAAAGTGTTTAAAAGAATTAAAGTGAAACAATCTCTCTGCTGACTGCTCACACAGGAATGCTTAGACTCCAAATACAAGTACTAATTTTTATGCCAGTACAGTTCTGAAACTGTTATGAAGAAACCAAAGAAAAATACAGACAATATTCACAAGTATTCATTTGCAAGCTGATCATAGGATAGAAGCACTTGAAATTAAGATTGTATGCATATGATCTCACGATTTACAGTTAATTTAAAACCCAGCAAACAGGAGCTGAGAATCTAGCTTGCCTTAACCCATGACAGTAGTCTGATGGCATTGGGAGAACATTTGTGCCAAAGAAAGACTAGAGAATGAGGCACTGCACGCAAAAGTGCTTAACAGGCTACATACGGGCACGTAGGCTTACTTTGCTGAATATTTTAAATATATCTACTCCTGGATAAAATATGACAGCAGCACACAGTAATTCTGCAAAGCAGCTTAAGACAGGAAGGAACATACTTTGCGCTTCACACTGGGGAAGAATCTGTGCAAGCAGAATGTATTTGTTTAACTAGTACATAGTAGACTAACTGGGGCTTTTAGGGGTTAACGCTCAGCTCTTTCTGAATATTCTGTCACCTCTGCTGATTATAACTGATCAAAGTATTAATTTTAAATATCATCCAGCGTGCCTCACCAACAGCACAAGGTTTTTCAGCTCTGCCTCATCCTTGCAACAAGGCAGGTTCAGAGACAGGGCAGCATAACACGTTGAATTGATATCCCATTGAGAAGTCTTGTTCATTTGCCAAACAACACACAACTTTGCTTACATTCTTCTACATCAAAATTTCAGCTCATTATGGGAAAGCTATAGAATTTGAGACGTTTCAGTGTAATCTGTTCTGAAGTGACCTTGGGCTGGCAGGATATTTTGGAAGATGTATATGCCTTCAAGCATATGTATCCTCAAAAATCACGTAGGCAAAAATAACTGCATGTAACTGAAAGCTATAACTGGTATATTGTTCTTCGTCTCACCTCTACGTGATACTGCGAAGTTTCGGATATGCTGCTGGCACTGTCTCGTGCATAATTCTTTCTTTGTTCTAGAGATGGGAGGAAAAGAAAGAATAATTATTCATTCAACTTCTTATCATGCTGTTTTGAATACTTCTCAGAGACACTTAAGACTAACTGTATATACGAAAGCAGAAGATGAGCTGCTGATAATTTCTGTATTTCAACAGAAAAAAACCCCTCACCCACACAGTCCGGCACAAGGATCATACTTACGTCAACGATGTTGAGAGAGAGCCGGTGGGTGCAAACAAAAGCCAGTTATCTCATCACAGTGAGTCAGGACACCGGAGGGGAGCAGTGTTCTGACTGAAAACACTTCATAGGGAAGCCTGATTATTAAAATCACTGGCTTGCCACTTTGGTAGCAATAGGTTAACCAGCATCAGGCTTACTGAATTTGCATGAACGCATTTGAAAGCATCAGTATTTTCTGATATATGTGTTAAATCTGCAAAACAACAAAGCCACTTACAAACCAGACCTGACTCATCCTGAAGTATTCAATTTGATGAATTACTAATGTAGAAATACGTGTCGAAAGGGGTAAAAAAGAAACCCCAAACAAACACACCATAGATGTCTAACAGAAATATTTTTCAGCTGAACAAAACACAATGCTGCAAAATCAGAAACATCTTTTGCCTTTTACTCCATAAAATAGATTAATATCAAACCAGGAGGGGAGGGAAAATGCAAGATGAAGGCATAACACACGCCCACACCTCAAAATAATGAATTCAGATGAATACTGAAGAAAACTTTTCAACTTTACTGTAAAAAAAATTGGATGCAATATCTGGAGGGTTTTCCTCTTTTCTCGCCATAACCACTTAAGTGCCCGATCTGGAACACCAGGAGCTTTGCCTAAGGAAGGAAGTCACCAGGAGGCTCGGTCAAGACAGGCCCAAGGAAACTGCAAGTAGGTAATTCTTTTCTCTCCATTTCATTAAACAATTTGATTTCTAATCTTCAAGTAAAACAGGAGGTTTGATTTTGTTCAGAAGGAAAGTACCTGATGTACATACAAAATCCATCAATTTCGTCATACTCTGAGTACTTGGTGGGGGTGGGGGGAGTCTATGATTGTATTGACAGGAAAGATAAGTTACTTTTTGCAAAATAAAAAAAATGCTGACTACTGCCAAGCACATGATCTGTGACTTACAGAGAACTGCAGTGAGGCCACCATAAAAGCCACACTGTAAAGACTCTTCTGTGACCAGGGTTCCTTCAGACAGGCATTTCAGGTGCTGAAAAATTGTCCTGGTTTCAGCAGGGATAGAGTTAATTTTCTTCCCAGCAGCTGGTATAGTGCAGTGTTTGGGATTTAGGATGAGAATAATGTTGGTAACATGCTGATGTTTTAATTGTTGCCAAGCAGTCAAGGACTTTTCAGCTTCTCAAACTGCCCTGCCCACAAGAAGGTGGGGGGCATCCAAGAAGCTGGGAGAGGACACAGCCAGGGCAGCTGATCCAAACCGGCCAAAGGGATTTTCCATACCATATGACGTCATGCTCCACATATAACTCAGGGGTGAGCCAGGAGGCAGGGTGGCTAGGGAACTAGCTGAGCATCGTCTCTGGTGTGGTGAGAAATTGTGCTGTTGATCATTTATTTTGTATATTCTTGTATCATCACCATCATCGTCTTCCTTTTCTGTCCTATTAAACTGTCTTTATCTCAATCCACACATTTTTCCTTTTTTTTTTTTCCCCTCCTTTTTAGTTCTCTCCCCCATCCCACCGGGGGGTGGAGTGAGCAAATGGCTGTATGTTGTTTTAGCCGGGTTTAAACCATGACACAGATACAGAAGTGCCCTCATTTTGAGGTGTCACCCGTAGAAGTATTTGTCACCTTTTATAACCATGCCCATTTATCTCTCCAGTTTTCAGTGACTTTCACAAAACCAATACAGTTTCTGAAATCCCTCGCTGGCTTGAGGCCTCCCTCCCATGGTGACAAACACTGCTCATGCAACAGAGCCATCCTGCTACTGCACAGCAGCTACCCAGCTTGCTTTAGCAAGAGAAGTGTGCAGTGCAATCAGGCAAATTCAAGAACCCCATGGATTATCAGAATTTGTAAGTAGGTGTGTGTGAATATTTTAAAATAATAGATATCTTAATTTAATTATCCATTATTCTGAAATGCCAGGGCAGAGGATCTCCATTGATTCCAACTGTAACTACTATTTCTGCTTTTGCAGCTTGTTACTTAAAGGGCTTTTTTTTTTTTTTGTTGATTTCCTTTTTAACCACAATAGAGACACACACACATGCACACCCCAACAAAACAGTCAGTAAAGCAATACTGTCTGATTTGCTACCTTTCTTTTTTTGTTTTGATGATGATCTGAAGAAGTAAAGTCCGTCTGTTCCTAACAAAACAAGGAATTGAAAAGCAGTATCTAGTTTAACTCCATAGAATTATTTACATCTCCAAGGGGATCAGTTATCAGTCTTCTGTTATGGACTGTAAACGATAGCTAAATGCTGTCCAGTAAGAAAGAATACATGCTTAAAAACAGAAGTCACTTTTTTCGATTAATAATGCATCAAATCTTCAGCTTTGACTGTTACTATCTTTTTTTAGGTGAACAAAAGTATTAGTTTTTAATGATATCAACTTAAACTAGGATAAGAAATTTTACATCCACTGTAAGATTTATAAATCCTGCAAGCAATAAGACTTGGAGTGGTTTTAAATAAACAAAGAAATCTTGGCATATGTAAAGGCTCTAAAGGAATTAAAAAGCAGCAAGTAACTTTTGCAAGAGTTGCTTCACAGACACTTTGTCCTGTGTTAAGACAGGATATCCAAAACCATTCGTAGGACTGATTAACACATCCTCTTCCAGAGAGCAGCACAACACTCACAATAGACAGATGGCAAGGTTTTCAACACACTGTCATGGTGAGAACAATAGTGTTTATATAAGAGATAGAACTTTCTGAATAAAAGCTGTGGTTGCCTACATTTCAGAGCCAAGGAGAGCCCCTCAAGTTCTGCATTCTTAATTACAACAGGATGGTAACAAGAACTTCAACAAGATTTCCAATTAGCAAAAGTCAATCCATGTTTACATTAATAAACAAAAAGTATGGTCACCACAACAACTGATGGTCCATATTAAGTTCAGCAACAATTACTATTTACCTATTTCTTTAATCCAGGTAGAATGATTATTAGAACCTGCCAGAGATCCAAGTTATCACAGAATAGAATAGAATATTATATTTCCATTGGAAGGGACCTACAACTATCATCTAGTCCAACTGCCTGACCACTTCAGCAGTGACCAAAAGTTAAAGCACGTTGTTAAGGGCGTTGTCCAAATGCCTCTTAAACACTGACAGGCTTGGGGCTTCGACCACCATTTTTTGTTATCCCATAGGCCTTTCTACCAAAACCACCGTGTAACGTATGTCACTTATGCAGACCTGGAGACTCCCTTTTCTGGGAGTCCAAGAAAGTGATGCAATCTAAAGTCTGCAATGAAACATGCAAACTAAAACTGGGGAGGCTTCCAAGTCTTGTTGCAGTTACAGACCAAACCAAAACCAAAAGAAATGGTACCTCACAAGCTCTTAACTACTGCTCAGTGCTGCAACTTTTAGTGTCATTTTGGATGAGCTAAGAAGGAGCCTATAGCAGCTGTGAATGTCGTCAACACTGCTATAGAGGAGCTAGAGGTAGATATTACAGGTAACCACTCCATCCTGAAATTATTCACCTGTTAAAATACATCTTTTAATAAGTAGTCTAGCATCAGGCAAAATTCTTCCATTGCTTCTGGAAGGGTTTTCCCCCAACCTTTGTTTTTCAACTCTTTCACAATTCAATAGTTAGAAAGTGGGTCTTCTTTCCCATATGGGGTCAACACAGCTGCTAATAACCCAGAGAGATGGTTTTCCTGGCTGTCTGGCATAAATTGCACTGAAGGAAGAATGAATGAAGTCCTCCCCATGATAATATAAACATAACACAAAGAAAAAAAGAAAATAAAGAAAAAATAAGGAAAGAGGGGAAGGAAAGAGGAAAAAGACTGGCATCTAGAACTCATCCCCTTTCCTATGGTTTTTGCCAGTAGCTCGAAACTAAACCTTGGCCTTTACTTTCTCCTAGTGCCTGGATCATGTCCCAGATTCTACCTACAAACCTTCACAAGTTCTCACCTTGCCGTCAGAAAGGAGGACACAAACCTTTTGCATCCCCTTCTGCTGATGTGCTCCACTGCCTTGAACTTCTAGCAAAACTGATATAAACCTGCAAACCTCTTCTGTGTCCTTCTCTACCCAGATGACACAAGAATCTGCTGTTTCTTCCTACACTTCCACATTTCTGCTTCCAAGTCAGATATATCCAAGCATATAATTCTCACAGTCTGTCATCCACATACAGCTCCTTATTTTCCTTCTTTTCCTACAGAGTCACCCATTGCCATTCTTCTGGAAATGTAGCATCTATCTCCTCAACTCTTCCACATATCATTGTGGCTGATTATTATTCATCAATATTAATCTGACTGCTTTTACAGAAACCCTAAAAATGCCTGTTGACTTATTACATGACATTCAAATGCAAGTAACTCATACCCTGCTATTGAAAATGAGCAACAGAATTTGCTGACTTACTGAACATACTAGGCCTGGCTGGGATGAAGTTAATTTTCTTCACAGCAGCCTGTATAATGCTGTGTTTTGGATTTGTGACCAAAACAGCATTGATAACACAGGGATGTTTTAGCTATTGCTGAATAGCATGAAAGCCTTTTCTATTTCTCACTCTGCTGCCTCAGTGAGTAGACTGGGGGTGCACAAGAGGTTGGGAGGGGACGCAACTGGGACATCTGACTCCAACTGACCAAAGGGATATTCCATACTGCACAATGCCATGCTCAGCAACAAAACTGGCAGGTAGTCTTTCCAAAGTACTCCTTGCTCAGAGACTGTCTGGACATTGGTCTGCTTGTGGGAAGTGGCGAGTGTTTGCCTTTGTGTTATTCAGGTTTTTTTCATACTTTTTTTTCCTCCCTCCTCTTTCCTTCGCTTATTAAGCTGTCTTTATCTTGATCCATCAGTTTTTTCCTTGGTTTTGCTCTTCCAATTCTCTCCCCTATTTTGCTACAGGGAGGAGACAGGGCGAATGAGCAAGCAACTGGGTGGGTCCTTAGCTACAGGCTGGGGTCAACCCCTGCCACTGGAAAAAAAAAAAGAAAAAAGTTTTGTATTCTTCATGTCACTCCTAATCCTCCCGATCAATCTCAGCCCCTCAGGAGTCCCTTCATGCACGAAGAGAGTTATGGAAGCTACAGTGAAAGTCTACAACAGAGACTTCCAGATAGGATGTATAAAACTATCAAAGGATGAATAAAAGTAGCAAAACTATTGAGTTTTTTCTATTTACTCTACTTACTGCAGCTCTTACATTCAACATGTAAAATACCGTGCAGTCTTAATACAGTAGTTAGCTCAAACCCTGCACAATTTACCTAAAGTATTTTCCCTCTGATAAAGGAAAAAAATAATAAAAAAAAGGATCATGGCAGAAGACACTTAAATTAAATTCTTAATCACAATCTATAGCAAAGGTAGCCCAGAGGAATCTGAGCAAAATAAAATGTCTCACAAGGCAAGGGCAATATACTTAAAAGCAGCACAGCATTTCACTCATAGGTCCTGACTATAAGATCTACTAGCTACTAAACGTTTCAAAGGAACACAAACATTGACCCACAGAAACTAATACTCTTTCTCCTGTCTGATGTGGAGAGATGCTACTGCTGTTTATGTCATTGTGAACTTAGTAAATTCACCAATTATTAGAAATGGACCAAGTTTCTGGTTTCAAAAGCATGGAAAAGGTACTGATTTCATACCAATTTTGGAAGCAGCCAAAACACCAGGAAAAAACTGAACTGACCTCTTGACCAAAGATTTTTAGCCAAGCCAAGAATACACTAGAAAGTACACGATACAGAAAAATAGGACTTGAGATTGCCATCACTCATTCTCTTCCTTGCCCTCCCTACAATAAGAATTCTGTGCTCTCCCCAATTATTTCTGTGAAGAACTATTTCATACCTTGGAAAGGCAACTATTGCACAGTTTCAGACAGAAACACTGGTGTGGCCCAAAGTCCCTTGAGGCAGAGCTATGAACAGCACCCGACATAGCTAGAGTCTTGTCTCACCCATTTTCCGGCTGGAAGAGGGTGCAGCAATATAGCAAATTAGAAAACTGCTTGATAAACTCTACCATAGCCTGGCTCTGTGTCACTGTCCAGAAGACCACACAGAGAAATGTAACACAGCAAAAGAAATCTAATTCTTTACCTAGTTAGGGAAAATTCTTAACAAAAGCAAAAGATCTCAGTCTAGGTCTTAACAGATGACCTGAAGCACGGGTGGTGCTGGTTAGGGCTAGGGTACCTTTAGGCACAACCAATTTTCAGTTTTTAAAAGCCTAAAACAGAAATGAGGAATCTGATGCCTAAACTTCTACTGATGTCTTACAAATAACTGCATAGGCCAGATGTAATAAATGTTATCAGTGCTATGGCAATGATAGCACAAAGGACAGTGGTGGATCTCACCTTCCCCTTCCATAGCCAAATTGGAAAATATCTGTACGAAGTGTAAAGAGACAAAGCTCTGAAATCTGATGGCAAACCATGAGGAGATGGATTAAGAGTCTCCCTAAAAAGCTGTCCTAAAAATCCTGGAGTGACAATATAAATAATTGACACACACCATCAAGCAGAAAAGACCAGTACTTAGTTTACTACTGTATATTTGTGGTTTGCATTGGATCGACTGCTGACACCCCTTTAAGAATGTATTGCAGCAGCTGGAAAAACTCAACTTGAGACTGAGAGCAAAGTGCAAGAGATGTGACCTACACATCTGGGTAGAAAGGTCAAAAGCTGAGTTCAAAACAAATCTCATTAAGAGAGAAGCAAACACTATCACTTTCAGAGATACTCCACTTTTCAAAAGCTGGAGAAGGACTGTTTACAAGGGCATACAGTGATAGGAGAAGGGGTAATGGTTTTAAACTGAAAGAGTAGAATTAGATTAGATATTAGGAAGAAAGTCTTTACTATGAGGGTGGTGAGGCACTGGAACAGGTTGCCCAGAGAGGTTGTGGATGCCTCCTCCCTGGAAGTGCTTAAGACCAGGCTGGATGGGGCTTTGGGCAACCTGGTCTAGTGGAGGGTGTCCCTGCCCATGGCAGGGGGGTTGGAACTAGATGATCTTCGAGACCCCTTCCAACCCAAACCATTCTATGATTCTGTGATTTGTGCCACAAGCTTCTGCCTGATGGCTAAGTGGAACCAGCTATCAGAGAAACGGTATTGTTTAGAAGTCAGTTGTCAGTTTAATTCATTCAAGTATCAAATAACACAAGCATGCTATATGGATGGCTTCTTTTAATGGACTCGTTTACCTAGTCTATGATCTGCTTATGATTTCCTTGAATTTATTACACTACAGTTCTTGCTTGAATTAAGTATTTGAGCAATGCAAATATACACATGCAATTTCACTGCTAGCACCTAATTGCAGCCATGGGAATATAAACACAATGTATAAAACACCCAGTTTGTTCTGATGCGGTGTGAAGACAATTTTAGTAACATCTTTCAATTCTGTGCTGTATAATAATCTAACAATTTGGGGTAAATCACTAGCTCGCTACTCCTGGGGAATGGGGCTGCTCCACACTGCGTCTCTTCCTGGCAAACCCCCAGCACAGCCCTGGCTGTTGGCGCTGACTGACGCCGCATGTCTCCCCACAAGCAGAGCTGCAGAAGACAGATGGAGAAGCCAATGCTAGAACAACACATGACAGTATGAGCCAAAACCCATTTCAGATGGAAAGATCAGGAAGTAAATAATGAAATAAATCCTGTAAGAATGTGTAGAGGGCATCTTCCCTCCGAGTTCAGTGAGAGATTTATCATGCAAATAGAAAACAGTTCATTTCAGGAAGGAAATGAGTGAAAACAAAGGGATTATTTGACACACCAAAAAAAAGGCAGTTGCAAAGAAGTTTTTGCTATCAGATAATCGCATCAGAGATAGCGATGGCTCTGGTTTAGTTTTTAACTGAACTGTCTGTAACACCAATAAAACTCCAGCCTCCTTTCCCACTGGCACTGCGGTCAACCTTCTGCCTGACGGCTGAAGCACTGAACGATCGTGAATCACCTTTGCACTGGAACTCAACAGATAAACTTCATGCCATAGTATATATACACACCTAAATATACATACATATTACTATTATTATTCTTAATTTTTTTAGTCTTTACTGTGCTTGGCAGAAATTGAGTTCAAGATCAAGTGTTTACAGAGGAACCAAGGTATGATTTTCAGTTGTTGAGACCCATGGACCAATGCTTTAGTTCGAATGACATTCAAAAGTCTTTCAAGAAAAGGACATTTGTCATGGACGAAGTTTGCTGCTAACATTACATTGTCACATTTTAACAAAACAAAAAACCCCCACATGGTCCATTTTGTTTTTACAGTAAAATTATACATATATTTCCCAATATCTGTAAGTGAATCTATTAAATACATGAGCTTTAAGTACTTATGTAAACAAAACATGTATATTTAGTATACAGGTACATAATATATAAAGAGAAAGCTAGGATACCTCCAATCTGTTTTATAGGCTTTGAGTCTCATGGATCTCAACTAAAATACTTAAGTTAGCTATAAATTATAAATAAAATATTTTATAATAAGCATTTTTAACACATTTTAACAATTCCAGTATCACTCAACTGTCTCCCACCTGCCTTGGGACAGCATACACAAAAATCCCTAACATCACAAAGGAAGAATGCAGCAGAATAGTAACATGGTTGCTAAAATAAAATAAAATAAAAAAAAAAAAAAGAAAAATAATTGCCCTGAATTTGGGAAAGGTTTAAGGTGTTTTCCTTGTTTTTTCCAGTTCATACATTGGTGATACTGACAGCCTAGTTCTTTATGCATACAAAACAGAGCAGAAGCAGTAAAATATGCAAATTCCTCTCTAAAAGCTGTGCCAATATATCTTTACTCGGAGCTCCAGGATAATTGAGTCTTCTACTTCATTCAGTTCCTGGCAACTACAACTACAGTTTTGTGATATATCTACTAGCGATGGAAGTGAACCAAGATCAACAATTCATTTTACAGGAGCCACCATGCAGCAGTAATATGGCAAGCATTTTCAATTAGTACCTGAATTCAATTAAGTATTTTAGCAGTTAAAAGGCCGTTTATGATTATATAGCTCAAATTTACTCACTTGTCCCCACCTTCTCCTGACATATGACTAGCCCATGACATGTTTGATACGAAAAAGCACAGAGAGGTATTATTTTAACAGCCCACAAAGATTAAAGGACATGGTTAAGACACTGATACTGCCACACTGTTCAAATCATATACTCTTGAAAAACTATGATAATGATAAAAAAAGAAAAAGAAAAGCAAAACACTTTCATACCGTCTCATAAAGAAATAATCTGCTAAGAGTTTTTCGCAACGTCTCTTGCTGGTTTCTGTTACCACCTATTATTTCTGTCAACACGTGCAATCAGTTTGTTGAGTGAACCCATACAGGATGCAGAAACCATTGTTAAAAACTATCACTTCAGAATTTTCCTTAGTTGCAGTTCCTGCAATACTATGTCAAGTGACTGACTTTTGTAGCATACCACTAAAAAAGATAAATTTAAACTTAGAATGATTTATATGCAACATCATTTTGAAATGGCAAATGTTTCAAATGGTTTTTACTTCCGTCTTGGCTGATTTTTCTAGAAGTGGACCTCCACACTACTCTAGCACAGTGCCTTCAACCACCAGACCACATCAGCTTTTTCATATCGCTCCTCTTTTCAGAGGATAGAAAGCTAGGAGACTTCCCATCTCCCTCTTAGGCTTTAAGCCTCATGAATTTCAAAGCTGTTTGCAAGCCAACAAGGCAACCAATACAAAGTTCTTTTCGTGCTCACAGGTGAGCAACCAATCTCGAGGCCTGAAGGCTATCCTTCCAAGGGCAAAGTTAACGCTGTTCTAATGCCACAAAGCATTCTGCCCTCACACCCCTAATTCCTGAGGTCACTCCCAGCCATCACTCCACCCAAAACAGGAGAAAGGAAAAACGAGTTACTACTAAGGATGTTGCAGTTACTAGCCACTGCTCTTTGAGCTTTCTGGTTTATTAACCTGCAGAAGAGGCGGTAGACACAACAAGGGAAAGCAGGCTGAGGCATAAGGGGTCCTCCACAGGACTGGGCTCTCACTGCAAACCTCCTTCTTCCAATCTTATCGGTTGCACTGACTTTCAAAAAAACATTTAACAACAGGCACAGATTTAGACAGCAGAACATCTCTCAGCTTCATTACCACTTGTATTTCTATTACCAGCACAGATATCAGCAGGATGTATTCGCATTGGAGGTGGATGACCAGGAAACAGTGCAATTTGGCTGGCAAAGAACATGATGACTACATTCTGCCTCCACAGTGATTTGGCCATGGGCTAGAGAGTAGCGTATACAGCCAGGACAAATACTAGCATCTGTAGTTGGTAAGTGCAACAGCGCTTAGGCATTTATAGGTAACATCACATTTGACAGTCACAAAGCCCGTTGAAAATAGCAGGTCAAATAAGGCTCCAAATCTGTTACATCAAATCTAATTTCCATGAAATCCTTGTGTCAAAAAGAATAATATTGTAAATTCCTTTTCTGCCAGCAGGGGATAAAGTTGGGGAGGCAGGGGCAGACACAGGTCATGAATCAAACCTATAGCACAGCTAGACCCCTGAATGCCTTCTCCCTGCTACATACCTTAGCTATAGGATCACTCTTAGTTTTGTGATAAATGCTTTATACATTGCTGCCTTAAAAATAGCAGGTGGGAGTTCTCTGCTTGCTAAACCATAAAAAGATTTTCTAGCTAGTCTAGTTAGTTTTAGTAGGAATAAAAAAACTTTGTTCTTTAATTTTGTTTATACACACACGTGTATATGTACATACAGTTTCAGATTTATACGCCTAAAATATTTTCACCATGATATCACAATCAGTATTTTAAACAACAATTTTAACATAAACGTTTAGAGATTTTATACCACCTTACCATAAAGAGCTTTTGCACTTGTTCTTGAATTCTGCTCCCTCTCCGCCTGAGCAAATGTTGGGGAACCATAGCCACTGGAAGAAAACATTTCTGGTTAACTTCTGTATAGATGTATTTGCCACGCAGAAACAGGCATTGAAAAGAACCCTCCCCTTATGCAGGGCTACACATACCTACGATGTTACTAACGGAGGCAATGATACTGGCCATTTGTTTGTGAATACAACGAAGTATGTTTCGCTCTAGGCTGGAAGCCCTTCTGAGTGATTTTTTTGTGGCATTAATAACAACATCATGCACAACAGGGGCCTAGTATACACATAGATAATGCACAACAGGGGCCTAGTATACACATAGATACTACCATAATGTGAGTAATCAATATATTATAATTATAATAACAACAACAACAACAACAACGGTGGCAAAGATTTGGTAGAATTTTGGGGGTTTTCCTGCATACAAGTGTGTTAATTGTTTTGAACAATTTTAACTATTTTTCATAAGAGGCTTAAAAAGACTATCATAGCCTACAACAAATGAGAAGGCAGCCCAACTTCCTACTAGTGTAACAACAAGAATGAGTCATATACAAACACACTTTAAAGGGACAACAATATGAGAAGCAGATGACAACAAGATGCCCAGCTCCATACAGGAATACATGTTTTTTGGCATCAGATTAGGTCAGTTCTCATTAGTGCTGCGAATGAGCATCATGCCATGCTTCCGACACAGGGAGCATCCTCTTATCCTAGGCAAGGTAACACTTTCAGGTAACAGTTTCTCAGTTCTGTTTACTGGGAAACAATATTTTCTCACAGATGGAAAGAGAAGCCTCATCTTTTATGCATAAAAATGCATTCACTCAGAGCTAATCCTAAACATTTCAGGCATACAAAGACCTCTCCGAGTAATGTATTAAGTATGTTATGGCTACAGCAATTCATTTTTCTGTTCCAGATGATTTCATTCAGTAATACAGCTTTACCCTTACACTAATACAAAAATCAGTCAGATGATATCTGTCAGTTTGGTTACAAGGTTTGGAAACTGCACATTCTTTTACAGAAACTGCCTTTGTATTATTCTGATCGGATCTAATAATTATAGCTCTATCCGAAATGAAAATGTAAAGAAGAAAATACAACACTACTTTTTGCCCATAAAAAGAAAATCAAAGGCATAACCTTACTTCATTTGAGGAAAATAACTTCCGTATCCACCGGGAGGGGTGTTTGGTATATGCCCATTCATTCTGATTGTCACTTAGTGAGGGAAACGATCTGGGAAAAGAAACAACAGCATATGAATTGAAGTCTCTTAAAAGATGAAGATTTAATACAGATGTAATACAAACCTAATGAGAAAATTATGGTTGAAATGGGAAAGGAATTGCATCAACAAGCTCAACTGTTATTATTTGCATCGCAGTGATGCCTTAAAGACCCGTTATGGAACTTCTCCCAGTTGCAATTTGATAGTTATTGCTTCAAATAATTTATAATTTAGTGAATAAAGCCATTATTATTGATACAATGGTCTTTAGGAATAGCTTTAGAAATAAAAGGCTGACTAAACAAAGAACAACATCTACCGCAGAAGTGAACAAGATGTTCCAAATGGCAACTTTAATAGTCAAGCATGCTTGATTTTAACTGTCAATTAATTTCTTTCAAATGAAACTTTTGAAATGACCTTTTGATACATTTTCTATGAAACCTATCAGCTGAATTGTTAGAAAGATGCATTATCAAAACAAAACACAATTGTTAGCACAAAAGGAAACTTGGTTAGCTATTTTGGTACTTAAAAAAAACAACCCTTTTTTTTTTAAGCAGCATTTAACATCCTGAAAGTTTGGCATACCAAATGAAACTTCTCATGTAACAGCAATACTGAAAAAGCTATGATGAAAAAGTTAAAAGAATGCTTTCTCCCTTTAATAACGTGCCATTTAAATTAAAAGAAAGTGACTTTCATAATCCAGTAGAAATTAACAAATCTCTATTCAAGTTTACCATGGGCAAATATTCTTTGAATTAAAAATATACGGATAATATATATTTGAATATTTCTCTACATCTCAGTCATTAAATAGAAAAAAGATTTACCTCTGCAAAATACTCAAAAGTACTTCAGACAAAATTTGTACCTAACGAAAGCTCCATTTCCAAAGTACAACCAGCTTTGTTGTACTACAGCCACCTTCTAACTAGCTTATCTTCTGAACCACTAAGTCAACTTACCACCTCACTTTATCTGTTCTCTTCCTGTTTTAGAAAGAGGCAGCAGCTGATTGACCTACAGCACATACTGTAGTTTGTATCCACATATGTTCTGCTGCTTTGCTCGTTCATGCAAAAACACAATCAAAATCAAATTCAGTTCTCAGCTCTAAAGTCTTCTGTAAGTTCAAGAGATGTATAAGCTGTATGGGTCATCTATACCGAGAACAGAGTTGGTTTTATACCTTTCTGAGGACCACCTGACATCTCCTACCTGAGACGCAGTTAGCGAAGCTAACTAGAACTGAGCTGTATTGATTCCATGCCAAATGTAATCATGTGAAAGTGTGGTATTGCCTTTAGTGAGCACAGACTTGGGAATTTTGCTTAATATCAACTTTTTTTCATTTTTCTTTTAAATCTTTAATCGCTCCTTGCAAAACTTCTTTACTGACATACTCATGTTTTACTTCCATTTCTCGTGCACATCTCCACAAATATATCACGTATCCAACTTATTAGCCTGCTTGGCTGCTCTAAGCCACTTTTTATAGAGTGCAGCACTTAGCAGCTGTCTCCAATAAATGACTATTCATGCCGAGTTCTTATCAATTCATTAGCAATTACAACCTTTAGGAAGCATCCTGAAATTGTCCCATGACTTGAAAGGATAAAAATATTCATTTTCTCAGCAGAATTTGCCAGGTCACTGTGCACTCCTTGTTCCGTTTCAGTGACCGCGTGGACCTGAGCTACTCAAGAGTGCTCTTCTCCAGCTCATGCTGCCATTAAGCTCTTCAACACTTCCTATCGGCTATTAATTCTTATTGTCTGCAACCATTGCCCAATAATTTTATTTGCCATACCCTTTTATCATTTGTGATCTTTTTCATAGCCCTATTTACAACAAATCCGCAACCATACTGCTTTAAAGCAAGATCTGGAAAAAACCTTGGGTTTAGACCCTCTCAAAATGATTTCACTCCTCTGACATCTTAATCTGACAAATACTTGGGTTGTTATTTGTACTCCACTTAATTTTATGGAAGTGGTGAAACAGATCTTTTAAGTAGAAGAATGTAATATATTAGAACTTAAAGCTTCAGTATTTGAAGTTAGCATAACACACCGCATTTTAAAGCGGCAATGAAACTCAACGTCAGATTTTCACATTAGGGGAAGAAAACATGTCTCATGATTAAATACTGGACCATTGTAAGGCATAACATCACTTAGAGTAAATATAAAAAGCTTTAAAATTACATTTTTAGTCAAGTTATAGTGAAAATCTGGTCAGAAATTTTGTCTGTCTTTAAAAAAAAAAAAAAAAAAAAAGGCAAGCAGCATGTTCTGCCAAATAAGCACAAAAGTTTTAGTGAGTTTTAGCTGATACGCAAACAAAACACACTTGCTTTTTGGTAGTTGAGTAAAGCCAACAATATTTCCTGTCCCTCATGCAATTTTCCACTGTGAAAAAAAAAAAGAAATCAAATGCTTTTGAAATGCCAAGACAACTATTTTGAGATGACAGTTTCAAGAGGCTACGCAATGCTTCTATCACTTGGTTCAAGAAAGTTCCCAAATACAAATACAAACTCTTTACAGTCATTATTTATAATTAGTCCTCAATATTTATAACAGCATCAAAAAGCTACTCCTAATTCCACAAAATTATCAGGCAATTTCACTGCTTTCAACCTAAATGTTTCAAAAGAAAATGTTTTAGGAAATCACTTTAAATTTTTTATTAAGTGCATGATGGAGAGAAGGGAAAAAACATAAAAGGATAACACAATGTGCAGTGCTTCACCGATTATTTATTCACTTGTACAGCTTTCTCTGCTGAATTTCTCATCTCAAATGCTCTTTCATCTCCTACAACCAGTCCCATAGCAAAAGTCAACCCGTGCACACTGTGAAGCCATTGTCAGCCAGGAGTCTATTAATAAATTCCACTTCCTCTTTAATGTTCCCTTTCACCTCGGCCCAGCAGTTCACAGCAACATACGCTAGTGTCCTAGACTTTAACATAAACATCCGTCACAATTAACTGTATGATCCCTCTTTAAGTAGGCCTGAAGTATCAACAGTTTACTTGTGAATATGCCCAAGAATGGTCATGTCTGTCTTAGGATTCTGCAAAGAAATCATGCCTACTCTGAACAAGAAATATTTAAAACCAGGAAAACTAAGTACTTAAGAAGAAAAGACTAATAAGAAAATAGCTAAAATAATAAGATAAGTATTAAGATATTTATCTTAAAATATATAAAAATAATATATTATTAAAATAGTAAGAAAATGATTATGAATAGGAAATTCCAAAAACCCCAAATAAATACCAAATCATCTTCCAGCAGTATCAGAGACTGAACGAAATTATGCTGCCACCAGCTTTCTTTTTGAAGGGGCTCTTGCATATTGATAGCAAGCAGCAATATAAGTGACAAGGGTACAGCCTTTGTAACAGAGAAGCCATTTTTTTAGCAGCCGACAGTTACAGGTGGTCTAATCTCAAACACGAGCGGTATACCGGTATACAATATGATTACATTGGTCATAAATATTCATTTTAAAAAATGCCCAAATACCAAAATACTCTTCGCCTTCCCCACCTCACAGCACGGCAGCCTAATGAAAGTAATACAATCTGTGTGCAAGAACAAGCTGACGCACAGACAACTCACATGCCCTGCCATTCCCTTTCCTAGTAGGAGTCTGAAGGTAAGAAAATCCCTCTATTTTACAGAATCCCTTTTTTAGAAGGGCAGAGCTATCTCACTAAAGAACATGAGATATTCCAGAGATTGGTACTCTTTCCCACTCATCCTGAATCAATCAGTCCCACCCAGCGGCAGATCACAATATGAGATGGAAAAAAGAGAAACAGCTTAATGGCGTGGATATTTTAGAAATGATGGAGGGGGAAGGGTTAAGGAGAGGAGGATGTAGGGGAAGGAAAAGGAAAGCCAAGAATGGCTGGAACAATAATTATCTACCGATTAAGAAAATACTGTTAGTAACAAGTCATTGTTATAACATGCCCCAAAAACCCCCAAGAATTCTTCCCCAGCTAGATAGCAGGCACAGGCTGTAACTCCAGCCTAAACAAAAAACAAGTGAACTATTACAAGGTAACACTTATCTGTAGCGGATCTGACACTGTAGCAATGTCAGATAAGGACATGCTTTCTCCATCCTTTCCTTTTAAAAAATATTACAGAACAACAAAACCAACAAAAAATCAGATGTAGCCATGCCACACTGTAATGCACTATGCATTCAATAAAAATACCTCTTACTGCTATTCCACAGCATGTGGTACTGCTGTTCTAGAGAACGTAGAAAAACTATTTAACTTGCTGCATGACTTAATATCTTTCATTTTCTCCTTCTCAAACCTCACCCTTTTCACCCCCCACACCTTCCTTCAAACCTGTGTTACTCCCTCATGCTAAATTTTTGAAAAGTTATTACTTTTAACTACCTCGTTTCTCCATGCTGAGGCCATTTCTTTAGTTATTCCTTGTCCTTGTATTTCAGCGTCTTGTCCTCTTATGTCTACTTGGTTATTCTGACCCAACACTCACCTATTTGTATCCTCACTCCAGCCACTGACTTTACAAATGGGAAACTCCTATTGTAAATACTGGAGTCTGATGAAATCTTGCCACTGCTCTCTGCTTCAGGACTTGCTTCAGACAACAAGCAAGAGCAAACACGAGTTCTGCTGGCTGTTCAACATCTTGCCTCGAGATAAACACCAAGATGCACATGCATGCATAAGCAAGCATTACTTTGGAAATGACCACTGGGGATTTTCCATTCTCAATACATTGATACCAGAATTTCTCTGAGACAAATTGCTATCGGTTGGACTATCAGCAGCTTTGTACTATAATGTTTGCAATTTTTGATTAAGGGGACTGGAGCATCCAAATGCTGGTCAAAAAGATGACAGCAAAAACCACACAGAAAATTGAAAGCTAGATCCTACAAGCAATGCAGCTTCAAGACAAAACATTTGGACTTCCTTCACCACTGCTTGGGCTATTGTCCCCTTTGCCTCTTTCAAGCCACTCTTTATTAACTGGGGGGGGGGGGGGGGGGGGGGGGAGGAGGCTGAAAGCTCTCTGAGAAAAAAATAGGTACTGAGGAATATGCTGCTGTGTCCAAGTGTCAGGACTTCAAGCAAACATGTTAAGTACAATAGCCATAATAAAATAATTTTGAAAATGCTGTTACTTTCAAGTCTTCTCTGCATCCACAGCAGTTATCCAACATGACCATTAGCATTAATTACATTGCATCTTAGTTTATACAAATCTGCATCCTGTGTTTAGATTTCAGTGCATTTCCAAACAACCCTTCTGCTGGACACAACATTGGCTAAATGGGGTTCCTGCTAAAGAAACCAGGTGGTGGAGAGGAAAGGAGTGGCTGTACTCCCCTCTCCCCTCTAAATATCAGTCCTTATTGAAAGCTAACCCAAAACTCAGAATACTATTTGCCCATTATTTGCCCATTTGTCTGAGGGGGTGGAAGAGTAGGAGCATTCCAAGCAACTAATGACTGTGACAGATGAACAAATATGGCTCTGGCCAAGAGGGGACAACATTGCATGACAGGAGGCACAGCACTGCCGAGCAGGAGGGATTTTTAAGTGTATTCACCTCCACAGAGCAGATGAGCTCAATCAACACTGCTCTTCCAAGTTGAAAAAGTGTTTTGATTTTCATTGACACTTTCTGAAATTTTATATTTTTCCTCAGTCCTTCAGTAGAAGGAATATTCATCAGCAGTACTGCTTTCAGCAGCAGGAATAGGATCAATTATTAAGACAATTCGGTGATATAATTATTAAAAGTAGGAGATTGGCTATGTTAATGCAGGACCAGTCTTCAGAGCAAGAATTGTTAGCTGAAAGAGAAGTTTTCTGTCGGGAAAACTAATAGGATAAAAAGTGCCCTTTAAATCCTCTTTTATCTAGTATGATATTTTCCAGTGATTCACTGTTAAGGAAATATTCTACCAATACAATTAAGATAGGTATCTTTTATTTTGAGGAAGGGGAAAAATATGAAGACCAACAGGAAGAACCAAATTAATAAACTTTAGATAGATCCTGTCCATTGATTTAGCTCTTTTTACTGCCACACTAATAAAGAACCTGCTCAAAAACATGCTTATTCTGGCACGGCAACCTATTTGTATTCATTGCACTCAGGTCTGGGCCATGATTTATAATTAACCGTATTGAAAGAAAATAAAACAGCTTTACAAATACAAAAGCTTCAAAGACTTAAAATCCCTATTGTAACAAAGGAACGTTAATAAATATGCCAGCAGTAAAGCCACCACTCACTGCTATTTTTAATTAGAGAATTAACCACCTCATCTAAAGCAAGATGAGTATTAATTACCAAGATCAGGATAATTATGCAGACCTTGCAGAAAGCATCGCTACAGCTGGAAGACCAGTATCTAGTATAAAAGAACTAAAGAAAAAAAGAAAGGAAAAGCCCAAACTCGAAAAAACCAAACAAAAACCCCTCCACAAATAGAGACGGTCTAAAGAGTAAGGCATCTATGGCACATGAAGGAATTTGTAGAAGGTGGTAGAAAAAGGGGATTATAATGTACCATAAAAATCAGTGTCTCTCGTAACTCTACCTCATTTGAAGAGGATCAGAGAATAAACGCTTCCAATGCTAGAGGTCATGGATTTAGAGAGCCACTGGCATACTGCACCACAGCTTCCTTTGGCACCTCAGCTGCAGCATCCAGGAATCACTGCGCACTCGTGTGGACTCACAGAAAGGACACTGGGAAAACATTTCCCATGGGATAACCCCCAGCACCATCACTAACTTCTCCCTTCCAGTGTTCAAGGAAGAGCTATAAAACAGTTGCAAACCAGAAAGCTAAAAACTAAAATTCCATTCGCATTTAGTATTTACTGAAATTCAAAGCAGTGGTTCTCAAGTCATACCTGACTTTGAAGGCTACTGCTTTTATTTCAGACCTGAGGAAGGGCCCAGGTGCCTGGAAAGCAGCCACTTTGTCCCTGCCTCCCCCCAGTACAGCCATGAGCTAGCAGAAGATACTAGTTTTTACTCACAAATTCTAATTCAAACATGGCTACAACAGTGCACTCAATATCTCCACTTGAAGAGAAATGTACAATAATTTGTTCTGGTTTGGGTTTTTGGTAGTTTTGTTGGGTTTTTTTTTCTTAAACCCAATTTGGAACCACTGACTGGTGAATATAGCTGACCTAGCACAGATACCATAGTTTTATTTCTCTTCTTCGCACCCTCTGATTTTTTTCATTATTTCCTTTTATTTCTTGTTATGTACTTCAACCTAGATCATTAGATTTCAAAAGAGGGCACTCCAGACATTGATTTGAAAGTAAGATTGCCATGTACAACCAAGAAGGCATCAATTTGACTTTAGAAATGAGAACTTATGCATGATATTATTAACATTAGTGTGCATGTTTAGATGGGCCAGCAGAAATCTCAGCAAGAAATAGTGTGCAAAGGGTGCTTCTCTCCATATGAGCATGGTTCTCACCACCGCAGACACCACATGTCAAAAAGATCATGAAATTTGGAAATACTTTTACTTTTTCTGTTGAAAATGGGCTGTCAGCATAGCTGATAAAGTATTTTCAAAAATTTTCTTGCACTAAAGTGCTTGTGAAAATGTTAAGAGATTATAAGAATTAAGAAAAAAATCAAAATGATAAGACTTGCTGTAGTGGTACTATAAGTATATAAAAATGAACAAGACAATGTCTTTAGGTTTTGTCTGTTGTTTTAGATAAAACTTTCCTCTCAGTCTGGCCAAAAAAAAGGAATGAACTCCCAACATAGTTAAAATACTGCTTTCAGCTGCAAGTTGACCAAATGAAACTGGCTTAACCACCTATCCACATCTTGCAAGCTTAACAGCTGTGTCATGACACACTGACATTATTAAAATTGGCATGGTAGAGTCCCTAACAAAAGCTGAACTGAAACTATATAATGACATACTCCAACCAGACCATTAAAATTAACATGGAGGAGGAGGGAAAACACAGGAACGGTCGTCAATGCCTCTCTAATTTAGTTTAGTAGAACTGTGTCTAAACCTAATTCTTGACTTCACAAATGTACTGTCTACAGCAACTTCACCAAAAATGATTTAGCTTTTATCCTGTAAGTCTCATGGGCAGCCACCGATGCTGCAGTTGTCATGGTCTCAGGCATGGCAATAGATGACTCCCATTGCAAGGCTTTCTTAATACTTCTTTCTCCCTACTTAAACTTTCACCCTAGCCACATTAAAAAACCAACCAACCAACCAAAACCAAAAAACAAACCACCAAAAAAAACCCCCAAAACCCACAACCTCTTCCCCCCAGCTGATATCACGTCAGTCTATTCTTTTTCGTTCTTAACATGGCAGTACACAGAATAAATCGGCACAAAGGTCCATTTCTATTAAAAACAATCAGCTAGTTACTTAGAAGAAGCAAACCCTCGGTTACAATCTTGTATTAAACATGGCAACACTGACAAAAAAGTTGAGTAGGAGCAACATCCACTGGTTTCCCAATTACCTTAAACACCCAAGCTCCATACTAGTGTGGATCAGCCTTTGATGGTATCCTGTGATGATATGGAGCCAGCATCGTTTATGAAATCTTGATCTCTTCCACCAATAAAGTGCTCTGAATGTCAAGTCTCACAAGCCTGAAAAGCCTCAAACTTTACTACAGGAAGAGATGCAAGATTTACATTTTCTATAAGGTTTAAAAAAAAAAAAAAAAGCCATTTCCATGCAGTTCAGTGAAAAGAGAAGGCTATGTTTAATGAGCATGAACAAACGTGTAAGATTTAAAAGTTATTGATCAGACCACAGCAGATTAGCAATGCTGAGCTGAAAAGTAAGCTCATAGTGAAACTCAATAGCAAAACTAAAACTTTTCTTTTAAAACTTAGTAAGTGAGCAGATGCTACTCTAATAATGCTGATTAACACTTCAAACTTCCATATTAAGAAAGGCCTGGATCAAATAATGTGCAACAAATGAAGCTTCACAAGGCTGATATGCAAAACCTCACAACTTTAGGTAATGTGATTTAAAACAAATACCACCATCATAAGTTTTTTGGATTAAAAATTATTTTAATGCTAGAAAAGTTAGTAAAGCGTTCATATTCTCAGAAGTAATTTGAAATATTTCCCTAATATTTTTCAATGTACTTGTATACATGAAAGTATTAAATTAACATGTGATACCTGGAAAGTGTTGGAATTTATTCCAAATGTAGTCAGCATGTGTCATAAACCAGGCCAGGTTTTCACTTGTCATGCACACATAAACACATAAGAAGTAGAATTTGCCCTCAAAGCTATGTAGTTATGAAGCTGTATTCTATAGTAGCAACATTGCCAATACCTGTGAGTCAAACCTCCACGCCCAAGCTCACAGCAGAGCACGTTCATCATTTAACTGAAACTGGTTTATAGACACTAACAACTGAACAGTATATGCTACCTTTAAAACTTACCCTGTAAAACTTACCCAGGAATTTTTTTTTTTTCTTTTTTCAAACTCAGGGGCCTAAGAAAATTACTTTATTTTTAATCTATGGGAGAAAATGCCGCTCCTGAAAGTTGGTATCTAAGTTGTCATCCAGTCACTCAATTGATCATTACCTCCTGTATTTTTCATTAATAGTAGAAGACATCATGAGAAGGGACCTAGATACACAGTGTCCATACAGCAAGGTAACAACAAAAACAAAACCATAGGGACTTTGAAAATAAGGCAGAAGAGAGAAAAGACAGAAGAAAACAAAATTAATTTTTAAAGAGAACTGGAGAATAAGTTGCCCTAGAAGCTATTTTAAGACCTAGCACCAGCAGTCACTGACTTTTAGAAACCCTCTTCAGTTTTCCCATCTATGAAAGAAAGCAGCCATCACTCAGGGGTGCTAAATGAACCGACTGAGATATTCAATTTAATATTGTCAACAATACAATGACTTTGTTGTCACTGGAAAACATGCACTGGAAAATATGTTTTTCAAGGGAACATTACTTTTTCTTTTTTCCCTTCTACTTGAAATACTCCCTTGACACCAACCAGGTAATCTAAAATCACTCTTTGCCCCACAGCAGAGTGGAGTAATGTAGAGATACAAGAAGAGTTTATGTTTGGACTCGATGATCTTAAAGGTCTCTGCCAACCTAAACCCTTCTATGATTCTAAGAGCTGTGTGACTTGTTCACCTGTACAGAATTGTGAAGTCAAATGGCCAGTCCCTCTATATCATACAGCATTTCCCTGATGCTTTTCCTTCTGAACCAGGAATCTGAAAGACCAAACTTCAAGGACAACCTCCGCTGACCTAGGGTTAAAAACAGGCACATGCCTGCGCAGTAAGACGCACGACCTTGAACACATCCGATGCAATTCTCAGCACTTGGAGACACACAGTAACTCACCTGCATCCAAATATCAGCTGGAGATGCTTGAGTCACCAGAAATCTTGAGCATCAATTTTTGTTTGTGTTAATGTGCACATATCCCAAAGAGACTATATTGCAATTCAGCGAGTAAACAAAGTGTGCTATCTTAAACATCTAAGCATAACTAATCAGTCCACACTGAGACTACAATTATTCAGCACAAAGCGATTCAAGTGTAAAAGAACTTACTGAACTGAGGTCACAGCTCAATGAAGTCATGCCCCGCCATGGTACTAACAGTACATTTCCGTAACTCAGCGTTTGTATTGTGGAAGAAAAATAGGCTGAACAGTAACAGATTCCACAATTTGTGGGAAGAAAATTAATTTAAACTTTCGGCATTTCATGTCTCTGATTTTCTAGTTTCAATTACTTATGTGTCTCTGTGCAGAAACAATTTTCTCCTCTATCAGTCTGGGCCAAGACTTTCCTCTATATACATATTACAAAAATTAAAACATATATTCAACTAACATCAAATTTTTGAGGGTTTTGAGGTTTTTTTAAAATTACCTCATCAAATACAGAAACTTGATTATTTTTCCAAATCAATTAGACAAACTGACATTTCCAAAAGTAGTCTCTGATGTGAATGCCCAGGCTTGGCAAGATACAGGCTTGACTTTCAGAAGCAAAAATATACACTTTTTTTTAATTTCAGTGCCCTGATAATCACATACTGGGTTTCCAGCAAACATGCAGTCATTAAAGATGACAAAATTAGAAACCTTTATAAAAGATAAATTATAATCAGTACAAAATGGTTTTGGCTCCAACTTCCTCTAATTGTTAAGTTTGAATTTTCACATATCACAAGAAAATTTTGCCCAGGAGTTTGTCATTGCTGGTTACCAAGGCAAATTTAACAAGCTATTACTAGAAAGGGATTCTGAAAGACTTCAACCAGCTATTTTATTGCAATTTGCTCATTCATTAAATTGTAAACACTTTGAGACATTTCCAATGTCAGTTTTGGGGGGTTTTTTACTGATGTCAGATAGGTTCCCAATGGAAACCTCAGTCTGGGACAGGAGCCCAACATTCCCTGCTCCCAGGAAATCTCAGAGGGGATCTGTTTATTTGAAAGTTCCCACAAGTTTTGAAGGAAGCTAACTTTCAAAAATCTTCCTGAAGATGGAATTACTGTTCTCCACTCAGTTCTTTTATTAGATATAAGCATGTATGAAATAAGTGTGGGTGAAAAGGTGGAGGGGAGAAAGGGAAGGAGCTAAAAAAAGGTGTATGGGGTAATGCTTTTTGATCTTTTCCTGCTTGGAGGGGCGAGGAATGGGGTTGGGAATATCACAGTGCACAAGCCATTCCCATGCACTTCAAGAATTGTTCTAGAGCTAATTCTAGTGATCTTAACACGACATAAGAAATACCCATCTAAAATCTTTTTTTCAAAGATATGGTTACCCTCCTACAGAGATAAGAAAGAATTAAATAATCTCTTTACCTTTCAAGATGAGTCACTACTTTATGGGGATCTTGCGCAAATGATAGTCATTGGAGATACTATAGGTTGGTTGGAGTTTTCTTTGTGGATTGCTTGGTTTGGGGTGGTTGGTTTTTTTTATTTTCCCCCCAGAAAAGCGTATTTGGACCACTCTGTACCTCCTTGGTACTTCTAATACATGGTACCGAACAGAACTGTCAGATTTCACAGGCTGCTCGACTTTCAATAGCAATGATACTACTGCAAAGTGGGTTATACCTTCAACAGAAATAATAATGAGGATTACCCATGGAGATAGTCCTTAAAGTAATGAATGTTATCTAAGAACCATTTTCCATAACGCCCTTTATCCTCCTGGTTACTTACACCCATGCGGCTAGAAAACATGTAGAGCCCTGCAAAAGACACTAGAGAGAAGGCGCCCACAGAAACTTTTGGAAGGACGAAGGCATATACAAGTAGAGCTTTCTCCCACATAGTAGGCAACTAAGAAATCTTGTTTATTATAAAACTTCAGCAGCTCCTCACCAATAATTAAATCTTTTTACAGAGCTCTGAGTTGCCTATACTGTTAATACCTTTTCTATTTGATGAGACTGAGAAGGATATTTTTTCTTTTTCCAGAAGGAACACTAGATAAACTTTAAACTCATACTCAGTTTCAAAGGAAAAATATTTGTCCTACACAAAGCCTCCATTCAGAGTCCCTGTTTTTACTACAGTAAGAAAAATAGCTGTGCCCTGGATAATTTGTTCATGTATGCCAATAAAAGCACATTGGATCAGAGCCAGCACTTCTAGCAAGCACCCAAAAACTTCTGAAATCCTACAGAAAGCAGAACTCTCTTTTTCTCTACTTATCCTTTTTCTATTCACCATTCCCAACACTTATTACTTGTTTTCATTACATATGTCTTTATATTATAGTAAGAAGCAACTAAAAGAGTACAATAAAACTAAAAAATAAAAGCAAAGCTTTTAAAGAAGCTCTTTTACATTAAAAAAAAAGCTTTCAGATATCATAGAATTATAGAATGGTTTGGGTTGGAAGGGACCTTAAAGATCATCTGGTTCCACCCTCCACTAGACCAGGTTGCCCAAAGCCCCAACCAACCTGGCCTTAAACACTTCCAGAGGTGGGGCATCCACAACTTCTCTGGGCAACCTGTTCCAGTGTCTCACCACCCTCACAGGGAAGAGTTTCTTCCTTACATTTAATCTAAATCTACCCTCTTTCAGTTTAAAACCATTCCTGCTCGTCCTGTCACTACACTCCCTGATAAACAGTCCCTCACCATCTTTCCTGTAGGCCCCCTTCAGGTACTGGTAAGCCGCAATTAGATCTCCCCAGAGCCTTCTCTTCTCCAGGCTGAACAATCCCAACTCTCTCTCAGCCTGTCCTCACAGGAGAGGTGCTCCAGCCCTCTGATCAGCTTCATGGCCCTCCTCTGGACTCTCTTCAACAGCTCCATGTCTGTCTTGTACTGGGGACCCCAGAGCTGGATGCAATACTCCAGGTGGGATCTCACAAGAATGGAGTAGAGAGGCCGAATCGCCTCCCTCGACCTGCTGGTCACGCCTCTTTTGATGTAGCCCAGGACACGGTTGGCTTTCTGGGCTGCAAATGCACACTGCCAGCTCATGTTGAGTTTCTCGTCCACCAACAGTCCTTCTCCTCAAGGCTGCCCTCAATCCATTCTCTGCCCAGCCTGTATATATCTTTAGACAATGTTTAAAATGTTAAGCATGTACCCTTCTGAACTTCACTTTAAAAAATATAAAAGAGACTACAGTATATTCATGTTGTAGCGGTATAAAGAGTTAGGAAACATACTGACACAGATACTTAGGTACCTATGCTTTCATGCAGGACTCTGATCAAGATACTTGCTGCTTAAGCTAGGGCAGGTCTGTGGCAGAGCCAGGGTATAAAAGAACCTGGAGAAGTTATTCAGATCATAGAGGGATTTACAGTGCATATGTTCTTCCCCAAACCTTAATGTTTTTCTAAACAGTTTCCCAAACAATCACAGAAAATGGGGCTGGAAAGAAGTCATCTCCCACCCTTAAGGCAGGAGTAACTGTGCCAAGGTACTTCCCAAAAGGTAGTACTTCCCAACCTCCTCCTTGGGCCACTATTGAGAGAGGCTGAAAACCAAGCCTGGGGAAACCCAGGGGCTCATTAGCCTTACTCTGAAAAGGGTTTTCTCAAAAAATAACCTAAATCCTTGTTGCAATTAAAACTCAATTTATACTGTTTCCATCCACAGCATACCCAAGAAATACATTAGGTTCTTAATTTTAGAAAAAAAAAGATAACAACAACATGCATACACTCAGTGTTAAAATGGGCTTATAAAAATATCCTGTTCCTCAGTCTTGTTTGATAAAGATATTTGGCTTACTGCTACCTCCTCTCTCTTTTACAACTTATCACCCATATCAACACTGCAATAGGCCTACAAGGATGTCGTCTCATGCGTATCATCTCATATGTTTTTCCAACTAAGCAATCCAAAGTAAGCAGACGTCAGCTTCTATTTTCCCATAGGAACCCACAAGGCAAGTTTCAGGGGAAACAATATTACAGTTACTTCATCTATATATTATCTTTCATTATCTCAGTGTTTTTCTAAATCATATCCCCTTGCTTCTTCAACTTTATATAACCTCTTCTCTTTCCTCATATTGTTTAATTCAGCCTTATGCTTTTCTCCTCCTTATCCTTTTGTCATGCACATCTACAGCAGACTTTCTGAAACAAAGTAATTCAAGAAAAAGTAATCCAACTGCAGCCTCAAAAATAGTTCCTAACGTTGTCCAAAGCCTCTAAGACAGGGACTCAGCTTGCCATCTGCCTTGTGACTGTCCTTCATCTCCTGTCTGACTAGGTTGGATGACCACTGAGATGATTAACAGTTGTAAATATTGTCTTTCCCAATGGAAGTAGTAAAAGCGTTAGAGGTAGGGGTTATTTTTTTGTCAATGGATGTGGTAATTTATGTTTCCCAGCTATTGCATTAAGCTTTCTGAAAAGTCACAGTCATTCACAGATAGATTTAGGTGAAACAGCAGAAACAATTTCTGCTCTAATTGCCTATGCCCTCTTTATGCCTTTACAAGGATGCAAAAACATGACATAAAAATCTCAACTTCTCTCTGGGAGCCAAAGTTTGAAATTCAGCGCAGAAAAGTGAGTTGCAACTTGCAGGGCTTGAAGTTATGGCCCATATAAGATTTAGCACAGAGATAAGGCAGTTCACTGGGACAGCAGGAGGGTTGTCAGATGCCCCATCTTCATCCATCCACTCAGATAGTCCCCAGGCTACCCACACTTGGGTCACATTCTAAAACTTTTCACCACAAACCAAGCAGGTAGCTCTGAAGAGACTCCCTACCCCAAACTGGTATTTTGCAAAAAGCCTCCTGAACAGGGGCCTGCTCTCATGTTCCTCAGCCACTTTCTTACGCTCTAAGAAACAGACCTACATGACCTTTAAAATCTTTTGTTCTCTCCAGACTTGCCTTTACCCAAACACCAGCTATCCATACATTACTTCACTGACATGCTAACCCAGTTTTATTGCAAAAAGAGGCCACAACACAATGGGAAACCTCCACAGAGCGCAGTCAGCAGTGCAGACCAGCGAGGATTCTGCATCAGAGGTGTCATGTCTCCTGCTGCTGCAGTCTGCAGCTAGACACTGTCTGCCACGGCAACACAGCAACAGCGCCTGGTGTTACTGAATCTTCTCCAGCCTGGTCTGAAACACTACATTTTGTCCCCATTTTCCACAAGCAAGTCAGAGAGATGCAGCGTACTGCTCAAGACGAGTGTCCCTGGCCCGTGTGCTGATTGCCCACTCCACAGCAAAATGGCCCCGGCGCTTCAGGTGAGGGCAGACCTTCAGTCACACCTTGAGCTGGTGTTTCAGCAGCAACCTGCCCCGTATCGCACTCAGAATGCTGTCCAGCCCTACGAAGATGTTTTTGCAAATACCCGCATAACAGCTGGTGATGGTCTGTAAAAGCCTCTCCCAAGGCAGAGCTGCCCCACCACTCGGCACCACGCTTCTTTTCCACTGACGTCCCTCACTACAGCTGCAAGACCCGGGCCCCCAGGCAGCCACCCTGGCGTGGGCCTGGCTCCATGTCCCAGCGAGCCACCTTCTCCAGAAACGACCCTGCGGGCCACCCACCTCACCCAGCCCGGGGACACAGTGGCTGTTTCCCTCGTCAGCCACGCAGGAGAGTCAGTGGGAGCGAAGCCGCTAATTGGGACATTGCATTGCGTGGTGGGAACGGCGAGGTCACCAAATCATTCACTGGCCGTGCATAACAAGGTCAATACTCCTAGCCAAAGGCGTTGGTGCAATTAATATCTAGCCAAACTGGCCAAGCCAACTACCTTTGTGCCCTTTGTTGAAGGGAAAACAGCATGGCTGGAGTCCAGAGCACTGAAGGCGACATTTAAGCAAAATACACATCCCACAAAAAATTGCTTCCTTTACCATTATTCAGCTTTGTGACTCAGTTCTTCTGAGCATATGTAAATCTCAGCCAGTGCCAGGTGATGTTAATGTGAGATATATGCACCATTTTCTCTAAACGAAGTTAGAAATACAGAATGAGATCGCTGCTATAATCGGATTGGGGAGGTCAAGGATTACAGAAATTAGAAAGGGAGAAGACCACTGGATTCAGCCTTTTCCTGCTACAGGAATGTTTTCCTGGGCACGAGCTTTCCAGTTTTACTCCTGGACCAGCATCCCTTGAAAATCTTACACCCAAAGAAAACAAACGCAATGAGACACAAGAGAGTCCTTCCACTAGCAGAAATGCAGTGCTGAGAGCACAACTTGCTGCCCTTCCCCTCCCGCCCGTGCACCCCTGCCACGCTTGCACGGCACACTTGTTCCTGTCACCCATGAGCTTCTCTTGTACCTCAGGAGAAGCCCTCTGTTTGGATTCTCACACCTGGCTAAAGGAAAGGTACAGTGGGTTTCAGCTGACAGCTTTGAGACTTGCTAAAATCCACGCTCATTTAGAGAAAATACTGAGAACTTACTATCCAGGGATGGGGAGAAAGCTCACACTCATTCAGGCTCAAATAAGGGCACTTGCAGCCAATAGTCTCAGAACCCCTTATCGCTTCTGAAAGATCAAGCACTGTTGCCCCCATCTTCTTCATTGTCTCCTTTCCCAGTGAAGATCATGTATAGCTTGGTTTAGAAAAAGTCTCCAGGATATTTGTATGCTTCTGCAAGGAATATATTAGAAAACCATAGACTTTGGGAAGGAATGGGATCCATTATTCTACAAACAGGGAAATCCCAACAGATGTCCTAACATCTTTTCCTGCTGCCCAGATCAATTGGTGAGCATCAGGGACTCCTGTGGAGTTCACTCCTGCCAAGTTTTAATATTGCTTAGCAGATGGCTACCTCTCACCATGCACAGGGCTTTCCCCTCCCTGGCACTGAGCTTTTTCACATCAGCCAGAGGCACCGGTTTGCCAGGCTTCACAACCAGCTCCCTTCATACCTGCACCATCGATAGCATGGCCCTGGTCTCTTGGTGCAATCTGGAAGCTCAAAGGCTGCTAAATACCCACTTCCCTTTTAATCACCGCAGCCCTAACGCACCTGATCAGATGGCTCTGGCATGTAACGAGAAGTTACGAAGTGCTCCAGTAACACAAAACTAGCAGCAGCAATGGCTCTCCTTCAAAATTTCGGGCATACACACACAGCGTCCTCATTCCTGGTAACGAAGTCTAACTGAACTGCGGCAGATAACACTTGCTTTGAATGGTTAACAAAGTCTTTAACCACTGTAAATTGTTCGTAGTAAGTACATAAGGCATACTAATGCATACTAAGGCAGCTCTAATGAGGGAGGAGATGATACTCTCTTGGACTTGCTCTTGAAATGGAAACATGTAATATGTGATGTCATGCAATTTGCACTTCCCTAATATTAGGCTGTTCTTATCTAATGTTCCTCTCCTCCTCATGCTTTAGTGCACTCCAAGGGGATATTATCCAAGAGGGTAATACACATGATGCAGAAAACTGGCCACATGCAATATAAAAACTAATGCCAAACTGACCACAAATGCTTTTCCAGAGCTGATTTCCAAAACTGTCCAAGCGGAGGCAAGGAATGGAAGAAATCTCTCACTCCTTACTCATGCTGTTGGCCTGAACATGGGGTGGTTCATTACTCAGAAATGGCATTTGGACGCCCCCCTCCCCAAGGAGCGGAGTGCTGCAGAGGAGGGAGGAAGCATCCACAGCTCCAGATTTGTGGAAGACAAAAGATTGCACAAAACTTGAGGAATTTGGGATACATTTCAAGCCACAAGAGTAACAAAGGAAACTGTAAGCAGCATAATGATTTTTGAGTATTTTTGAATTATCTAGAGAGAACTGTATCTCTGCAATATAATATATTTTGCCTACTGTCCACATCCCACAGAGTTCGAGTCAGCTGTGTTGCTCTCTCCCAAGGCTACAAATAAGGCCGGGGGGTGGAAACCTTGCTTCCACTTTATTTTTTTTTTTTTTTTTTAAAATCTCTGTTAAATTTTAATCCCTATCGTACTGCACAGAAAACAGACCCATGACATGTGATTACTAATATAAGAAATATTTGGAGCAACAGTTCAGTACTTCAAATTACAAAAGCAGAAAAAAGAAGTCCATAGGGTTACCAAAATTCTTGGAAACTCTGTTAGAAGATGGAGATGACATTTAAGAACAATTTAGAAGTGGGATACAAGGGTTAAAGTCATGACAGTGTACTGAGTCTGAGACTGCCTGGACACTGAAATAGTTATTCAGCACTGATAATCATTACAAGTCAACTATGAGATAGGCTAACGGACACTATGAATTATAAGTGAAAGAAAACTAAAAGAAAAAGAGCATTATGAGACGCAAACCAGTTTCTCTCTGCCTGAAAGCTACAGTTTTCCTATTTTATTTCCCTTCCAGAGAGTTTTAGGAGAAGAGGGTGAAAGAACCGTAGATCAGTCAGTTGCTCAGCTTCCATTTGTCTTTTTTTTAAATACTGATTGTGAAAGATTCAAATTTTATGAGAATCAAGGCACTCTCATGCACCAAGATGATTCCCAGAAGAAAAACATGGCATAATATATGTGTGCGCAGTAGTGCAGTCAGTTGGACACTTTTGTAATCTTTAACACTCACTTCCAAGTGCCTCAGTAAATAATTTATTTCACCACAATACGCTCCCAGGATTAAATCCCACACTGTGTAATTTGAGCATTGCTGTTCACAGATCAGTCTGCTCAGAACTCCCACAATATTAGCCTTGTCTGATTAAAAAACCTAAACCAGGAGAGACTATTGGTACTCTTTAAATATTTAAAAAAAAAAAAAGTTTTAGAAAGGAAATTTACTCTTCTGAGAAATTTACCATCCATCAGTTACTCTTGAAAAATTGCACCCTCACATGTCTCTTCCCCAGCCCCTTTGGATAGAAAGGAAAAAAGTATCTCAATTGCCAGTATCAGGTTGGACAATAACAAAACTCAGATGCCCGAACTTCACAGTTTTGAAAGATTTTTCAGAATAAAATTGGAAATCAATGAGCTTGAGAGCCTGCTCCCACTTTGAATTGTTGGGCCAAGTTGGACCTGAAGCCTGGCTGTTCTGCCGTTGTATCACAGTTTTTTTGACTGTGCACAGCACTTACTGTATTGTGTACATAAAAAAGGTGTGCACTTCGTTTTTATTTGTTTGTTTTGACCACTTCACATAACTACAGTCTCTGGGAAAGGAATTAGAGGTTAACTGTTAAAAGATTACAACCAGAAACAGCCTGGGTTGAGTGAGGGTTCCACAGAGGTAAAGCTTAATTATTTACCAGTTTAGTTCCTAAGAGATCAGGTCCCAAGGTCATTTATTACCAAGAAGAAATAGAAATCACTGGTTTCTATTTTTGTAGTGCAATCACCAGCACTCAATAAGAGCTATAAGGTGAGTAGGAGGAGATATCCACCCTTAAATAACACCATGGGATGGACTTTATGAGCAAGAAAAATGACAGAGGATAAATGTATCTGCTTAAAAAGAGGTGATATGTTCCAAAACAAGAAGTATTGACATAAGTGGTCAGCCTCTTTACCGACTCTTCAAACGAGAGAAGTTATTCAGAACATGCCAGCAGCAATCTGAGTCAACCGTGAAAGCGCGAGCTCCCTGGAGCAGCAGGAGCTGACGCTCGAGCCCACGCTGGGGAAGCTGGAGCCACCCTGCTAACCCCTGTGCCCACAGGACACGGCGTCGGAAAGCCTGCCAACACTGCACAGATCGCACCGTCAGCTGGATGACGCTGGCTGCGAACCCACGAAGCCAACTCCACCTATGCAGCTGTCCTCCACTGCAGGATCCTCTCCTGAAGCGCCAGCATGGATGCCTTTTGCTGGCACAAGTGCTGGGCAGATGCCGGTAGGCTACAGGGGCAGGAGCAACACGAGCAGCAGGCACGGGCTCCCGTCTCTGCGCAGGAGCACACCAGGGAGGAACAGGAAAAGCACACACCCCGGAAGC
Source organism: Balearica regulorum gibbericeps (assembly GCF_011004875.1). Lineage (NCBI taxonomy): Eukaryota > Metazoa > Chordata > Aves > Gruiformes > Gruidae > Balearica > Balearica regulorum. The sequence goes on from NC_046184.1 coordinate 70,534,073, forward strand.
CAAGCAAGTACAAAGGTTTCAAAAACAATACACCTGGGAGCAGGCACAGCAATATTGGCTGGCACCAGCTTTTAAAACAACAAAACAATCTCCAGGACCGGCAGGCATCTTGGCTGCAGCTGGAGGGTGCACCCAGTAGTGCAGAAGGACCTATGTGCCATGATTCCCCCAGTGTCAAGGGAATCTTGAAACCATTGATTATACTCTACAGCTTAGACTAGGTGCCATCCCAGATGCCTCTGTATCTTTGTTGCAGCAACCATCATGGCCCTAGAGGTATCTCCCGCTCCACATAGGAACAGATTATTTCTCTCCATTTTGTTGTGGTCAGAAAAAAAAAAAAAAGACAGAAAAGAAAAAGAAGGAAAAGAGAACTATCATGAGAACAATGATGAACACAGTACTAATTAAGGCACAGTTCAGGGCAATATCTGGTCTCTCCATGGCATGGCTTGCATGAACAGCCACTGAGGCCAGCATCCTCACACGTTCCCCAGTGTGAGGGTGGCTTGGATAACTTGCAAAGAGGATCCAGAAAAAAAATCCAGGTGTAACTTTGTAATACAGGTATTAATCATACAAGCCCAAAAGAGCATAATTTTCAGTACCCGCCTTCTGAAAATAAAGATAGTTTCAGGCAACTAAGATCAAATATCACAAGGTATAAAACGTGCACTAAGCCCTGTGTTGATTTGACTTCCAAGCAGGTATTTGTACCATTTTCAGATTTGAATTTATCGTTCAAGTTTGAAAAGCATATCATTCTTCTTCTACTTCAATGAAAAAAATGCTATGTTATGCACTAGTAGTTAATGTACATTGGACCACAAATCACCATTTGTAGAAAAAATATATTAGGAGGATACATATCATTATAGCCAAGCAATGGTGTTTATCCTTTGTGATGATAGCAGTAGCAAAACAAATGCTTGGTTACACGAGGAATGGAAGTTCAATGATTCAGTAACATAACAAGTCAACCGCAAAATTAATATACACAAATGTATCACTAAGACAACATATTATTGTAGAAAGTTTTATTCTGGTGAATAAGTGGGATCACCCTGTTGTTATGGCCAGCTGTCTTTTAAGGAGAGTTAAGAATAAGAAATTTAAACAAAATTAATTCCAAATATATACACAGACCTTTATTTCTATGAGCTATCAATTAGATAGCGGCTTATCAAGATCTTTTGAATATCAGCCCATGCGAATACATTGAGTTGCAAGAGCGATACATACTTAACTCCTCTCTATCTTTCAGCCCGTGAATCACCTATTGTTTCCTGATTCTGTGCTATGCTCACCAGTTCTTTGGCTTGTAGCATCTACTCTTTGACTGTACTGTGTTTAAATTACTGTGTAAATTGCAGAATAATTTATGTTGAGAATGATCTCTGGAGGTCATCTAGTCCCAACCTGGTGATCAAAACAAGGCTAACTTTGAAGTTAGACTGAGATGTGATCTATCAGTTGTGTACAATAATCACAATGACTCCTCAAGCCACCAGATATTCAGCAAGTGACCGACAAAATAGCTCGTGACCTGTAAAATAAAGTCTCCCATTTTGGTCACGTGCTTACATCCTGTTACATCTGAATGGGATCAAGAACAGAAGTAAAATTCTTGGCCAGAGCACAGCTGCCGACCTGTGACTCAAATGCAGTTCAACAGCGTTTTATGAAACCTGGTATGGGAACAAACTGGCTGAGGAGAAGGCAGCATAGCAAGGACAGAGAGCTGCAGGAGCCCAGAGGAGGAAGGTGGACAGCATGGAGAGGAGAGGACTGTGGGTGAAAGTCAGCAGAGCATTTCTCTGGAGGACAGCAGCACAGCTCAGTTGGCTAACACATGGACAGGTTCCTGCAAACCCATTTAGTATGGCTTGCATGGTCCCTGGTGACCCAGAGCTCCCACTTCATGAAGACATTTGTATTCGTAACAGCCTTGCTGCAGCTGTTTATACGCTCCCCTTAACCGAGGCCTCTGCACGGGGCTGCGGGGAGGAGAGCGACTGAGTTACAAGAAGTTCCGTCCTCTAGCATAGAGCAAAGAATGAACATTTACTATCTAGCACAGACAATTTTCCAGGCTGTAAATTGATATCATTGTTTGGGATTAGCATAATTCATATAGAGATACCCATATATATACATTCAAATAAGAATTGCAGTACCTCAATATGCCTCGATATGTTTGGCTTTGCCTCTTTGGACTTTGCATATACCTTGATGCTACAATAAGGAGCTATGCCAAGTGCAACAGGCTGTACATTATTCAATGGTTCAACCATCCTACACTACAGATTGTCGGAAAACAAACCCTGTTAGCTAACAAGCTTGAACATGGTCACTGAGGATAGTGTTGAAAGCAGCCTGCATTAGAAGGTATGTCCAAATCATAGGAACAAAGTTTGCTGTTCATACTGACCATACTGGAAAATTGAATAACTGCTTCTCCACCAGAAAAAACAACAACAAGAATGTTCTGAGCAAATTCCAGGTACTTTAACAAATCACAGTGCTTAAAACGACCCACAGTTTAAAATCCCTAGCGGCTGTAGCAGTTCCTGGCAAACTGAAAACATTCTTCCTTCCACACTTCCTCTCTGCAGCGCAGCTGAATGACCTTGGTGGTGGGAGAAGGTCAGCGTAGATGAGAAAATAGTCTTTAAAACACTGTTTCACTATTTGATTTTAAGTATTAAATTCACATTTTGGAGACAAAGCCAGCTGTATTAAATGTGTTTAAGTCTTGCGACTTAAGAAGACAGAGGGGTTCCAAGAACAAGAATTTGAGCCCCCCTCAAAAAATCCCTTCCTGCAACTCAAGAAAGCAATAAAATGAACAATCTCAAAAACATCAAACTACTAAAAGAAAAAAAAAACAAACCACAAAAACAAACAAACAACACACAAAGCGAAAGGGATGGGGCAGGGGTACACACACTTCTAACTTCACATACCCCTCACTTTGCCCTGTACCTTGCAAACTAATATCAATCACTTCACTCTTTTGCAGGTCACTTTTAAGATTTGGTTTGTTTGTATTTTTACCCTTTCCCAGCCTCTTATGGTCTCACATCCTCCATGAATAAGCAAAAATTGCAAATAGTTCACAAGTGAGTTCAGACAGCTTCTCAATACCCCAGAGTAGTGACTTCCAAACTGTTGGACAGTAAGGTCTGAAACAGACAGGCATCCTGTTTCAAATTAATTTTAAGCAAAAATCTACCGTATGCCACACATACCCTCTAGACTCAGGGTATGTTTTAAAGCCCAGGTAAGAAGCTGGGCCAGGAGCTGTGGAGTATACATTAAATAGCACAAAAGAACAGTTGCCGCCAAAACTGCGAGCCCGGTACTCAGCCTGGCCGCAGCAGTGTTCCGGGAACCTCTGCTCAGGGTGAACTGCAGCAACTCGGCTCACCTAATTACTCTCGAACCTGTTTCACCCTGTCTCCATCCCCACACCCATTCTCTTGTTAAAACGTTATATGTTTAGAAACTGGTAGTAATTATTTTCAACAATTAACATCAAATCCCAAACCTCTTGCAGTACCTAGACAAAATATTGCTCTAGTATAATTAATTCCATGTAGCTCCTCTTTTCCTCATAACTCATTGCTCATTTACAGCATGGTTGCATCCTCTCGTGTGCTTGCTAATAGTACCAACTTTCTTGTAGTTCTGGACACAGACGAAATGATAAAAAATAAAGTGAGTACAATTTTCATGTACAAAAGATTAATAGTAAAGCTAGGAAAAAAAAAAGAAGGATTTGAAAACCCTGTGGCAGTCTTGTGCTACACTCTTGCTTCAGTTCTATGCAGCTGACAGGTACTTTATCACAGATATTTTATCAACAGCTCTAGGGTGTTACACAGATGACTTCAACAAACAGAAAGTTCCTTTGATCTTATCTGATAAATATTGAAATAATGAAAAAAAAAAAAAGGGAATTAACTTCTCAAACCAGGTCTGAAGCACTTTTTCTGAATGCTGTTTCTCCTCAAATGGGTTTACACTTCTTCTGTAAAAGTACTAACCTCCAAAATAAATAAAATAAAATAAAAGCTTTGAGAGTAAAGGCAGCAGTTCCGGTCTGATAACTAACAACATAAAAGCAGCACCTCTGCACTCAGCAGATCTGCCTCCGGTGTGCAGTCAGGAGTGATTGCTGCTGACTAGTGAGATAAATAAGGTTCCACTACTTTCATGCTTGTTTGAAACAGGATATCAATGCTATTGTTGTGCAGCAAACTGAATACTACTATTTTCTATATAAAGCTAAGTTCTTCATTAATTTTCAATTACGTATCAGGACAGTTCTTGCTGCACCACTCAGCAGCAGGTAACGGGACACAGAGATAATGTCCGAGCGTGCTTCGCCCTGCACAAACTTCATGATGTGAAAACGCTCAAGAAGGGAGAGCGTTCTATGAGATTGGCAAACGGTTAATCCAGAACCAAATAGAAAATCCAGCCGTGTAAAATTGCTTTTAAACAAGCACTTTCCAGATTCAAGGACTGTAGTTTTTCTTCATAAAATGCTACAGATGCAAGCAATCCTAAAGCCGGGGCGCAACTAGAGCAACAAATCAGTAAGCAAGTGTATTGGTATAAAAGATTTAACAAGCAGTTTTCACGGCCAAAGTTCAACGTCACACGCGTGGGCTGCAGGTATAGTATGTAGAATAAGAACACAACATACACATTTTATATATAAATACCAGCTCATCATCTCATTGAAGACTATAGACCAGAAAAACTATTTTAACTTATGATACTACCAGAATATAACTGAATTGTATTTTACAGGACTGGTTAGTAAGTGATTGAAAAGAAACAGGCTGTGCAAGTTCTCAGCATTCAAATTGGCAAGCTACCACTTCTTAGAAACTATTAGGAGAGAAAGCATATGCTTGAAAGTGAGGGTTTAAAATATTTTGGAGTATATTTTGACAATACTTAGAATAAGTAACTAGTAATAGTGCCTGCTTTTTGAAACCTTGAAGCAGAGAGATAAGAAAGCCTCTGAAAGAAAAAAATAGATAGTAAAACAAGAAGCCCGACTTCCAGAGCCTCCCAGCATGCGCAGACAAAATACTTCATCATTATTTTCTGACCATTCTGTGACTTGAAACTCCTGAAAGCCAGCTATTTCTCTTAAATCAAATGTAGCATGCACCATATTTCCATCTGGAAGCCCCTGCGTCTTTAGTAAAATCTCAGTAAAAAGTCAGTGTTGCTGTCGTGTCATACTGCCTTTTTTTTTTTTTTTTCCAGAAAGCCCACCCAAAGATAATTATATCAAGCCTGAAATTTCTTATAAAGAAGCCAAGCAGTATTATCGGAGGTTGGAGCTAGATGATCTTTGAGGTCCCTTCCAAACCAAACCATTCTATGATTCTATGATGTGATTTTACTCTTTAAGCTAAGAAAGTCTGTCGTATTAGTTTTCTTTTTATATATATATTGGTTTCTTTAAAAAGAAAAAAAAAAAACCCTCAGTGAAGTAACAGTAAAGACTTCAATAAACTCCATTCTTCATCTTCATGAAAAGTATTATTAAAAATATTCAATTTCTGCCAGTAACGATGCATGTGCTTGCGATATGTCAGATCCATGTCATTTCATGCCACCAAAGAACAAATCAAAAACTTAAGGCAGAGAACAGAAACAGAACCACAAAAAGTTTCATGTTGTTACTGACAGTCAGAGCTTTCCATTCCTTCCATATTTCAGAGGATGGTTGACATCAACAAAATATTTTCCTTACACTGGAAGAGGCTTAAAATGGTGCCAAGGAAGATCAGAGGAACTCGTTCTCTTTTTTGTTGCATCTTTAGGTCAGACACTTTAAATAGAGTTTTTGGCACGCAATAAAATGAACTAAATCAACTTCTCTCAAGTTTGTGGCTTTTTATGACTCAAGCTGCCAAGCCTTTTAGTTATGTCAAGCTTCTGCAAGAATTAAACGCTGTTCAAATTAACCTGGCATAACGGGCTGGGTCCTTATCTGGTGACCACCGGCAGGGCTTTGTGCCCTGGGGCTCAGGAGAGCTGTCTCTGGTCCAGGACCGCATCCTGCCAGTGCTCCCCTGCAAGCCAAGGCAGCTCTGGGGAGAGGAGGGAAAGCTGCTCTCACGGGTTCCCCGTCCTGCACTTATGCATTGCTATTGCCACGTCCTTCTCCCTGGTAACAAAGGCTGCTGTTTGAGCTGCTCAGAGATGTGCAACATGAGGCTGTATCTCAGGAGAGGTACTAAGAGGCAGGTGGTACGATCACAGGCTTGTGGTGCATCTCGATGCAATCGCAGGCCTGGGACGCACCATTTTGGTACGGGAGAAATTCTGTTTTTAAACACCTCTTAACACATAGGGGTACCACCTGTGCAGCATACGCTCACATACATATATGCTCCAAACATGTGCACACCAGAAACAGTTACAGCAATTTACTTTCATGATATTCATATGATGACATTTGGTTAAAAATAAATGGATGTTTCAGTGAGAAACTGCCATAGAAGCAAAATGTATCACTATTCCACTATTTGAAAGTGTGAGAAAACTACTTCCACCTATCCCTCCCAGGGCAGGTTTGGGATTATCCCTGGTCCTCTGAGGCCTCAGACCAACTGCAGCTTTGTTAGTCCAGGCTGCCACATTCCACCTTTCTGAAACATTTTACATCTGGCTTCTTTTATACCTCCTGAATCATGAAGCGCAGCACATCTTCCACCACAGGAGGCAGACGATTTCTTTCTGCGCTTTACTTTCTCTCACACAAGACTTTGCAAGCACGTGCTCTCACTTGCTCTCAGGCAAGTGTCAGGCTGGTATTGGGAAAATGTACTTTTATGTCCCTGACAATCTAACAGTAGCATATGGCACTCCCTTGTTTCACCAGGAATCACCGAAAAGTATTTTTTGACAGTTCTTATGACTCAAGTGGAAGACAGAGGAAAACTTTCAGACCGTGTCAGCAGATGTTCCCTTGAATTCATGACTTGTTTCCTCATCTGGGCTTGACGAGCATAACCTGATAAGTGCTGACATTTCTCTACCCGCCAAACCAACCTACTGTACCACTAGCTTTTATGTTTGCGCAGGGGCTCAGCTTGAATCACATGTGTATGGTACAACGAAGAAATACATTAAAGTTCTCTCAGGTAAGCTGGTTCATCCACACAGCGGTGCATTGAGGTTTTTGGTCCAGTCCTAAAAGCAGCAATGCCTGGGCATCGTTATACCAGCACTGCTATGTTGTTGTTGTTTGTGCTGGCTTAGCCCATAGCTGCTCGTAACTCTTTCTGTAAATGTGACCGAGAACTCCCTTTGGAAGGGATCCACCTTCAACTCTGCAATCAAATACTGCACGCTGCAGGAGCGGACAGATTCTTACTGGGCAGGAGCTTACCAGAGTGCAAGTGCCTCGCTGCGTTAAACATAAAAAACCACAGGTCGCAAAACCCCAATCACCTTACAAACCTAGCACACAGCCGAACTAGGGTGTTAATAAACATTAAGGACATCAGCACTTCTGTTGCCATACCCCGATCTACCTCCTGGCCATTATCTTCTGTACCTCCTCCCTAAATCGTCACCTTTTTCTCTCCTCCTTGAACTGCTCACTTGCCATGGAGAATCAGGTCATGACGCAACGTGTTAGACATGCAGTAAGAATCCCTTCAATTCCACCTCTCTGGACTTTAAAAGTTGTTCTGCCACCTGCGTTTCCAGTCCACAGTTGATTTTTGCTTTCTGAAATGACTGTGCATGAAGTTTTATGGGGCTCTGTGGTTGCTAAAACATCTCAGAACCTTTGCCTTTTGCTACTCAACCCAGGTATTCAGTAAGAATCTGAGTACTTTCCTATCCTTTCCCAGGGAAGTAGAGGCAGGGGAAAAAAAAAGAAAAGAAAAAAAAAGTTGCCAAAACCCACCCTTTTCCTGGAAGTTGCACCAACCCATTCTCACCTATGAAGCACCGCAGGGAACAGCCTCTCAGATGTCTCCTCCCAAGCAGGCACAGCACCCCTGCGAGGGACAGGGAGAGGATGGACACACAGACTACACGGCTCACCTGCAAACTGCGCAAGAGCTGCCGCTACCGGTCATCAGAGCTAAAGCTTCCCCTGTCCCCCTGTAAAAAAAAAAACAACAACCCATGCCCTTGGTTGTTTAAAGCATTTAAACCTGTAAGCATTTTCAAACTTGTAACAGGAAAACTTTTCAGCAAAAAGCTTTGAAATTGAATTCCTTTTCACAAAAGCAACTGGTTTGGAGAAGTGACCACTGAAGGTAGACGGACCACCCCACCCCACATCACTGCAAACAGATTCTCAAAGAGCTTTGGCTCTGGATGGGCAGGTTCTTGATGTAACATATCCACTGGTCTGCTACTATGTTCTCATTTTGTATTTCTGTTTAAAATGTTAAAAAACTATGTGTCCTAATTCATAAGCAATGTGATAATTCTGGATTTTTCAAGCATTTGTTAGTACAAACAGAATTAAAATTCATTTAAGCTCAACTGCAAACAGAGATTGTAATAGACACTAACAACTCAGGTAGCAAAATAAATAACAATATTTTTCTAGGCTAACCCTGATGTTTGGACAGGTGTCTGGGATTTATATGACATGATGGTTACTAAAGTATTCACATCTGTGCATTAAAGCTGTCACCAACATATAATACTTTTCCCTCCTTCCTGATTTGGATAAAAACAGAAACAAAATACCCACTTGCAGCTCTCAGAGTTATCTCCTTGACTGATCACAGAAGTGAATAACCAGACTGATTTTTTTCTTCCAACATAAAATGTGTAAGTGATTAACAGCCCCCTGCACTTTGATACAGTGCTAAAAGGAGGTCTCTCCTGAAGACAAGACTTTTTTTTTTTTCCTTTTACAAGCAAAGGAAAAAAAAAAAAGAAGAAAAAGAAAAAAGAAAAAGAGAGATGGATTAAAAAAAAAAAAGAGCAGCTCTTTGAGGAGAAAGGGTGCTTTTAGCTTTGTTTCTCCATGCCTCTTTCATCACAACTTAAATTTACATACCATTTTTCCTGAGAAGTGAACAGGTGACAAGAAAACTAGTAGACTGATATATATCTAAAAACCATGTAAAACAAAACAAAAAACCCCACCCACATTAAGGTCAAAGCCTTATTCAGGAGACTCTCTACTCAATCCCACTCCTAGAGAGGCTGCTGCAACTCAGACTTCCTCAGTGCCCTTCATTTTGCCTTCAGCCCTGCACTTCCATTCATGTGGCTTCCACCAGCCTCGCTCTCCGTAAATTAGGAGTAAAACTGCCAAACAGAAGGACAGCAAAAGCGAGATTTATGAGCACCAAAGGAAAGAGTCCGACCCGGCCCCAGCTGGGAGCACTGGCTCACGGGGAAGAGGCAGAGCCCTGGTTCTCTGCTTCGCATCCCTTATTTATCCCCCCCCTCTATTTCAGTATAAACCAGCTCTGCTAAAACAAAACATGATCAGAGCCCATCAGGAAGGATTTGTCTCTTAGCTTAATTAATTAGCCAGCGTAATCACCTAATGTCTCCTTCTCCATTGGTTTTCTCTTTTTGTATCAACTTGTGGCTTAAGACTCCAGCAAATGCCATGCGCTCTTGATATTTTATACGTTGTGAGTTACTAACTACATGGATCTAGATGCATGTAAATCACCTAAAACACTCAGGCAGGCAGGAGTTGCTGATGGCAGAGCTGTAACTGCTGATACCTTTGACAGAGCAGAATTTTTAAGGACTAAGCAGAAGCAGATACATGGCAGCACCAGCTTAAATGTACCCTCACCACGCAGTTTCAAGATGGCTGTGAAACCAACAAATCTCTACAAAAATCCACACAGGATACTGTAATCTGCATATTTGCTGTGTACTGTAAAGTTATAATGTGTCACATTCAAATAAAAATAAATCAGAAACCATAGTATAGTGAGATACTTTGGAATAAAAGTAAACAAATGCAAACTACAGCCCTTTTATTAAAACAAGCACTTAACTAGTAGTGACAGAAGCTACATAACTATAAAGACATAGTAAGATGCTAAAACGGTACCCAATTTGTTCTTTAGCTCACTAAAATTAATTCTGGTGAATCCCAGTGCCTTGTGCATTTCGGTTCTAGGAGTGCTTTCATAATCCTTATAATCCTTATAAGCAAAACAGGTTTGAAACAAAAATGCTTGTAATGAGGAAGCACAATATCGACTGGCATCCCCACTCCAAAGCATCTTCAGGAGCATATTAATCTCTCCAAGACTCACAGTTGCTATTATCCAAAGCCTTCCTTTCTTGGTGTTTTGTGATTGAAAAAAGAAAAATAATAATAAAAAAAAGAGATCAAATTGTTAAATCTAGCTTTTTCTGCTTTATTCTCTTTAATCGCTTATTGAAAGGAATTCTAACTTCATGAATTTGAAGCAAGCATTCTTCAATGCCACATACAAATATAAATCCCAGAACACAAAGCGTGGTAACCAGAAGAAAAATAATAAATCAGCTTTCAGAAAGAGAAAAAAAGAAAAGAAAAAAAAGAAAAGAGTGTAGTTTTCCCACACGTTCAGGTCTCAAATAACTATTTAGCTACTTGAAAGCATCTCCTTAGCTCACATTCAGTACTTGTCTTTGCAAATTCAGTAAGAGCTTTAACAGCACACACTAAATAAATGCATACACTAAAATAAACCAAATTTCTCTTTCTAAAGCAAAGTAATTAAAATCACTGCTGTAAAAACTGCTTCAGGTAAGTCTGGTGAACTCTAAGTAGTATTCCTCCTTTGCACTAAAGGAAAATATACAATATTTTAAAAAGATGGAGGCTTTTCCAGGAAAGGAAGAGAGGGAGGCTGGGTGCTGTGGAGAAGGAATCTGAGGGATAGAATAAATCCAAAAGTAGGACATCCATCAGTGTTGCATCAGAAATAGTCATCACTGCTCACCAAGCTGCTGTAGCCTATGCACAACTAGTACTCTGAATTCATGGTAAAAGGCACTCAGACGCAGGGGAGCTGCAACTGGGAATCCTTTAACGTGGCTCAATATGCACCGCACATAGCTGTTACAGATTCAGGGCATTTTAAAAATGCATAGAAAAAAAATCTAAAAATCCTCTCAAAAACAGCAAGTAGGGTTGTTTGCAATTTAATAGATTTACTGATATGTTAAAATATTAATACTCTTTTAAACTATTTAACACAAATATTGTAAGATAAAATATTAAAGCATCAATATCAAACATACTGAACTATGCAAAATAAACCAAAAGTAAAGTACCAATATCAGGGTAAGGTGACTAAGCATAGTTTTTTCCCCAAAATTTTTGGAGGACATTGAGGTCAATGTACAAAATTTAAGAAAAAATAAGGTTATAATAAGCTGCAGTAGGATTTAACCTGAAATGGACAGGACAATCTGTATCTTTAAAACATTTCCTATTAATATCAATTTCACTTCTATTAAAACCTTAATCGTCGGTATCACTGGGTTTTTAATACAGAATTCGAACTTCAATAATGTTCTCCAACTGCCAACACAGGATCTGCTGAAGACACATCATTCTACAGCAATATTTTTTGAAATGTCACACCAACTATTAAAAAACCAACACGTCACGCAAAGCAGACTGTGAAACAAATGGGATTTTTTTCAAGTCTCTCCTGTGTAGTTTGAACCATGTTTTGAGTATAAGGATTTTGAGCAAAAAGCCATTTATGCTGAATCACAGTGTTCATTCCTGGGGCTGGCTGAACACAGGAGGGGAAAAAAGTTGCAGTCAACTTCAAGCAGTTTGTATTTAGCATCATGAGTATTCAGAAAGTTATTTCTTAGCAATTTGGTCAAACAGACTATGTGGTCAACTCACTCCTTTAATTAGATGACTAATTCTGAAGGTCAAACACTAATATCTAACAGCGCACTGACATCTGAAGGATGAAATGACTGCTTCTAGTAAATGAACTGAGAAGCCAAACCGGTCAAAAGGCAGGATCTTGTATTTTGGGGAAAAAAAATATTACCAAAAAAAATCTAAAATCTAGTGCAACTAAAAGGGCTAATGCCAAAACAGTGAAGTAATACTGCAGTTCAGTTCAGCGTGGCTCCACTAATTTCTCACGGGCTGATTCCAGGCGGTGAGCGGTTCCTACCCCGTTTGCCACCTTCCCTCCTAGGAAAAGGGGAGCGGGTAGCTGGGAGCATCCCTCCGTCCCACCTCCCTACAGCCCCCCTTTCCGAGCAAACAGCCTGGCACCCGGACCCGACTTGCTCCTCTCTTCATCCCCAGCAGGACCAAAGCTGGTGACAATATAGGTGGGGCCCAACATTTACATCCGTGAGTCACTGCCCTGTGACAATAAGCACGGAGCACAAAGGGACTCTCAAAACCCCAATCTCCGGATTGCCCAACCATACCACTACCGCTACTGAACCTAACCTACTGCTTCTCAAAACTCGAGTACAATTTTCTCACGTATGGTGGCAATCTTTTTTGCTGTATTCTTCGGCAACTTAGTTGCATGAAAAGAAAGCAGTGGTTGGTAGCTTTATCAAATTAGCACCTGTGTTTCCCCCACTGCAAAAAAGTAAAAGATACATGACACGAAACAGCTTTCAAAGTTCTGTTCGGCAAGAGAACTTAAAAAACAAAACAGAACCAAACCCACCATGATTTTCAACTTCCTCATTATCAAAATGACTGAGCCAAAGATAGCATGATTACAGATAGGTGGACCAAGCATAACTCTGTCTCTGCCGTTCACAAGATCAGAGTGCAAAGTGTTTCATACATTCTGGAAAGAGTTTCTATTATTGGAACACAGCAAGATACAGGCTGAACAAGGTGTCGTAAGTTACCTTGGACTTAGGCGTTTCATATTGCTCAAGAATATATTGATAAGTACTTTAATTCAACCATATTCAGTTATGAAAAAAAAGGAAAAGCTTACTGGAGAAACATAAGCAACAAACGGTAAATTAAGAGCAAATGTACCTGGATCCACTGAAATGTGTTTCCTGCTCTGGGACCAGAAGCCTCTCCCTTGTCTCTATGGGATGGGCAGCCGTTCTCTTCCTACATTTAAGTTCTTGATCTTGTTCCCCAATGATGTCATTAAGGGCTGGGAACAGGCAATGTGCCAGGCAGAAACTACCAGCTGAGCCCCAGCACGCTGCCCCGACTCACCGCCCACCGGTGCCCCTGATGGGACGGCCTTGGGCACGAGGAGCAGGCTACCCCGCTCACCTGCGGGAGATTTAGGAAGCCTGGCTAGGTGCAAAACTCTCTGCATCACCGGTGTTATACGGTTTAAAGTAAGAGCATGAGAGAAATGAGTTGGGTTTTTACCTCAGCGCAAATTAAAAATGTAGCTAGCAGGTGGCAAAGGGCTTTTTCCGCACATTGCCGTAAGGATGGGTGAAATGCAGTCAACTTAAAAGTCAACAGGATCTTTAATTAAGCTGCCAAGAAATTCTTGATCTCAAAGTCAACTTTGTCACTGTCATGGACACAGCAAAATGAAAACAAACATGCAGCTCCCTGGGCATTATCCACATTGATCACAACCGTTTATCGATATCCACCGAAACAGAAGGGAAGAGTGAAAACTACTCAGGGTCTTGGGCTGAGAGATCGGACCCCACAACAGGCACATGATGCCTGTGCCCGCACACCCCCATTCTGTACTCCTTCCCCAGTCCCAGTAGGGCCATGGCTCCACATCACCTCTTAAAAAGAGCTCCTCTTCCCTCCTCCCAAATTCATGGCTATCCTCAGTATCTATTGACAGACTTAAGTCCTATTTAAAGGTTACAGCTGAAACCAGTGACTGCGCTAAGTCAATGGGAAAACATTTGAATAATCTCTTAGGCCAACAGAAAAGCCCTCAGAGAAAAGGCCCTGCACGTTCCTACTTCCCACTCAATACCACTGATCCTTGATTTGCTCTGAACTGAAACAGAAGCTGCTCCTGCAACAACAGCCAAGCATCACACGTGATGGGCACAGCTCAACAAAAGCACAGGCATCACTACTCATTGCCACCTTGGAGATGTTCCAGTCCCACTTGCACACACCATCCCTAAAACAGGTTTTCTTGCATTAAAAAAAAAAAAGTCTCAAGAAAGACGTGTCTTATTCTCCCCCTTAACTGGCTTCTCTGTGGACCCCCACTAAGTCGTATCTCAATGACTCCTTTCCCCAGCCTCTAAAACCAGAAACATTCTTGCCTGCTCTCACCACAGCCAGGCGTTGGAGCTCCTCTCTCAATCGTTACGACAATTCAGGGTGAAATTTAGTATGGAAACATTATTTTATTACAGCACTCGAAACAAGCAATTCTTCACTATTCAAAAACAGTATCAGTTTGATTACAAATTATATATCCACTAGTAAAAGAAAATAAAAATAAAACCCCCATCCAGATCGGATTTAAGACAAAGTTCTTTCCTTCAATACAAAATTCAAAATTTTAAGTCTTCTACTGCAGCATCTGCTTGCAAGTCTACTCACAGCCTCTAAGCCTTAACTATATGCTGAAAGTTGTTAGAAGCAACATGCTTCATAACTTTTGAGACAAAATCCTAACGCTTACAAAGGGAATCCTTAGGATTAAGACTGTCTACTCACAGCTAAGCTCAACCTGAGATGGACACTGTTTTATCAACAAAATAAAAGTGCATAAACCTTGTAGTTTAGTGTCAGGAGAATAACTTGAAATGAAGCCTAAGTTTATTGCGATGATCATACTTTGATCACCTCAGAGGAATCAGATTCTAAAGGTCTACAAAGTATAGGTGACATTACTGCTTTAAATTCTCACAAAAATCTTCTTTCACAAGACACTTCACTGCTGATACGCTACAAAGCTCAAAGGGCCAGTAGTCTAAGATTTATCAACATTGTACACTACACACTAATTTTGTTACGTACTTTGACAAATGACAATGGAATTAATTGATATCCTCAAATAGCAAATAACACGTTCTTTCATAGTTAATAATACATTCTTTCAAAGCTCCACCTAAAACAGAAAAATATTTTAAGACACAGCCAGGCAGTACTGATACTTAAGATGCTGCTATACCTCTTCCCTAAATGACAAATAACTTTGCATATCAGCAAAGAGGTGTCGTCGTCTTTATGAGTTAAGTATCATATGAATTTCCTCATTGAGTTTTCCAAGGGCGTTAACCAAGAATTCTTTTATTTATTAAGTAAACAGTTACCTTGTTTCTGTGCAATATCTATCCATTGCATTATAATTTCACAGCAGTGAATACCATTGTAAAAGGGAAGAGGACAATCAAAGTATGGCTGCTCACAGTAGTTTAACTGAAGGAATCATGAATTTAGTATCAACAAAACACTAAATCACTGTATATTTCAATGCAAAGAAGGTAGCTTTACAAGGTAAACATCTAGACAATTGCTGCAGTCTTTTCAAAGCCTGTAAGATCGAGGTCAATTTTATTATGCTGTGATACCACAAACAATAAGGACTTTTAAAAGGTACACTTGCCTACTTAGTGTCATTTCTTAAGCATGCAACTTGAAAGAATAAAGAAAAAACACCACCTAAATTTATCAAGCAGAACAGAGAACAGTGAGGATTCCTAGTGACATGAATACTACTTGCAGGATTACATCTTCTAGTCTGCTTTGAAAAATCTCAATGCATATATTTTGGAACACCGTTGATAATAAAAACCAAGCACATAAAATCACTAACATGTATTATGCCAGAACTCTGTAACATTTCAATTGCACCTATTCAATCCCTACCAAACTTGTCAAAGTTTTTTTTTGGGGAAAACCCAAAAGGGGTTTTCCACATTTTTGTGAGCATCAGGAGCAGTGTATAATTCGATACCGTTCCTACAGTTTCCTACGTACACCACAGAGTTCATCTCACATTTTCTACTGACGGCACAGAGTCATGCTCTGGTATTTCGACAGCAAACAGAGCACCTAACGCCTGAGCGTGGAGCAAGTCAGAGCACCAAGTGACACCTCGTGCATATCCTGGACACAGCAGAAAGTCACAGGACACCCCCCTGCCCAAAGCTTCGCTTTGCCAGGCTAACCAGGTCTTAGGTACCAAGCCAGGAGACTAAAGGGTTGGTTAAAAACACCTGGGAAGTGGTGAGCTCATCTGCAGGATTTTGAGGAAAAGCCCAAAGCAGACAGCAGCTGTTCAACCCAAAGCTGGAGCATCAGAACAGCAACAGATTGCAGGAACTCCTCCCACTTACAATCACCTGTGGAACCACACCTCATCTCTAAGATAAGTTATAAATAGCACCTGAAAGGTTTTGCTGGTTCAATAACAAGAGTTTCTTTGCCAGCAAAGAAGGGAAATAAGCCCAGTGAAGAGAGAGGAGAGGAAGCGATTCCCCACATGTGCAGATGGAGCACTGAGAAGTTCAGCAAGGAGGAACTAACGGCGGGGAGGGAGCAGGGAAAGGGGACTGTGGCTTACGCCTGCATCACTAACTGTATTTTCCGTATCGATAATGCATTTTAAAAGGATGTTTAAGTGAAAATGTTTAAGTGATGGAAAAAATACATCCTTATGAGTAAAGATGAGCAGTGTCATTCCAAACACCTTCAACACCAGCCCAGTGGAAGACTTTTCTAATTTTTTTTTTTTTCCCCCCCCCAAATAATACAATCAGCTAGCGGCTGGCAAAGGGCTTTTTCCGCACATTGCCGTAAGGATGGGTGAAAGGCAGTCAACTTAAAAGTCAACAGGATCTTTAATTAAGCTGCCAAGAAATTCTTGATCTCAAAGTCAACTTTGTCACTGTCACGGACACAGCAAAATGAAAACAAACATGCAGCTCCCTGGGCATTATCCACATTGGTCACAACTGTTTATTGATATCCACCGAAACAGAAGGGAAGAGTGAAATGAGACGCTGTTTTTCTAAATGGTCACATGGCAGAAAGGGTATTTTTTCCACTCTGTTGTGGTTTTAAGACAAGTAACAATAATAAGTAGAAAGAGTGCTGGTCTGAATTTCTTTGGGCCTCCTCTTCTCCAAACAAGAATAAGAAGAATGAGAAAAAATTTAGCACCCATAGAGGAAATATTCTGGGCTTTTTTTTTTTTTTAAGCATAGAGAAAAGATTAGTAAGAACTATAAGGAAAAAATCACTTACAGAAGAACAAAAGAATCGTTTTATTTAAATGAGAAAAGCAACAGGACAAGAAATAAGAAAAAAATGAGCCCATCTTTGCACTATACAACCACAATGAGTCACATGTGTGACCCATCTGCTTTAATATTTTGCATCTGTTAGCAGCCAACACTGCATGGTTGACCACAAAATAAAGCAAGTGATCTTTGTGACCTTCATTAAGGATTTCAGACAGACAAAGTCCCTTCCTCAGCCTGCAGAGAGATAAGCATGGAAACAGAAGTAAGAACGATACCCTTCCTCTTTAAAAATCAAAACCTTCAACTGGTGCTTGCAGTTCGATGTTATAAAACCATACAGGTGTATCAATGTCTTGCCAGTATCCTGAACTTTACTCCTTCTTTTCACAGAAGGAATTTGTATTTCCTTATTTGTAATACAGACCATATTTTTCTACACTTCAGCTCTATTGCAGGAATTATTACTTGCCACCAGCCGCACCTTCCTCAAAGTTCACAGGTTCCTGAAGCTCTCTGGGAAGCACGTAACCCTACTCAACACAATTTGATAGGGACATATCAATACTGTGTAAGCTGTCAGCTGAATCAGATCCCTATTTATCAGCAATTAAGTCTACCAAGAAAGTAGCACAGCAGTCTCCTCTTTGTCCCAGCTGCTATTTAGCCATAGAAGAAAAAACATAGATGCAGCCCTGTGTTACACAAGGCATGTGTTGCACGACCTGTGTAAGAGCTATGGCATGTTAGCAAGGGCTCTTGATTAAGCTGCAGAAAGAACACGGACAGGGAGGAAATCGGGTGGATATTAGGAGCTTGGTAACCAGTCTGATGCCTCGCCACACGCCCAGCTTCAAACAGAGTGGCCTGTGCCACAAAAGCCAGCATTGCAGCTTTGCCTCGACCTAACTGTAGAGCAACTGAGGAGTGAAATGTAAGTCATGACAGCAGGAAAGCGGCTATTTTTTGAAATTGCAGAGTGTGAGTCAGCCGCCCCTCTCTCACTGACTAGTACGTGCGTTTCGGTGAGCAATTGCAGAGTGGAGACCAACAGCGGGCGGCACGACGCCGACGAGCCTGCGCTCCTTTCCTTAGAGGAAAACAACAGATAATTCCTAAGGCAGCTACCTAGTTACTTAACATGTACCACCCCAAAATGCAAGAAAGCAGATGGCTGGCACAGAGGAAACGCACACGGGTTTGGGTCTCTCAAAAACACACACACCACCGCAAGCACCCACTGCTTCAGCTGGATATTTAGTGTTTGACTTCCGAGGAGATGAAAGTAAATTGGCTCCAGGTAAATAAACTTGGTAACTAAGTATCCACAGTGTACTTAATTTTGGGTACTTACATTTGGAAACAAATGTAACCTTCAGCTCCTTGCTACCACAGGAGGGATGCTATTTGTTTACACAGCACACTGCTCTACGGTGCTTTCAGGGAATACTGTCGGAGAATAAATAGCACAGAGCAGCCTTTGACTTTCCCCTCTAAACAAATCTTCCCAGATGCAGTAAGAAATTCTGCATGGCTTATAGCGGGCTCTATTCCACCTCATTTACTGAAAGGAATTCCAAAAAAAAGGAAACTCTCCATTTATAACCTAGACTGCATTAAGAAGAAATCTTGTAGGTAAAGATATTGGCAACAATATATTACAATAAACATTTTCATAGTTTTACATTTTCTACACATCAGATTCATATAGAATATATTATTATATTATTATATTATATAATAAATAAAATGGAAGAAATATCCATCTCCAAATGACAGCGAGGAGTATTTCAGCTTCTGCCGTAAGAGCTACAATACAAAGTGAGGAACTGTAATAATGCCGACATAGGATTACCTACTAAGATATACTGCATGAAAATTGGGTTGCTAGCAATTTCAAAATGTTTTACTAATGATCACATCCGTATTGGCTCAACCATTACAGTTTCAGACCTTCACCAAGAATTGCAGCGAGTAACAGAGATTACAAAATTCTTCAGTCAGTGCTGTCTGTTCCTTACCCTGTTCTCAGCTCTGCCTTTCCAGGAACAAGGTATCTGTGCACGCCTAATAAAAATTAAACCAGATACTAGAATGTTAGTCACAGCTACTCATGAAAATTAGAAAAAAAATTAAAATTTTACACAGCGCTAATCATACTGCTCATGCTATGAATTTATCTCAGCAATGTAAACATTAAACCTGTATTCAGCCACAGATATTCACAAAATACATTATTCATCTAGTTTCAAGTGAGAAACTAAAGGTATAGAGTACCCAAACGCCAATCAGCTTTTCTGCTTAAAGCACACTATCGTGCCAAAAAGCTGATTTTTTTTTTTTTTTTTAAACAGTTCTAAAAGCCAAAGGAATAGAACCTGGTTTTCAAAATTAATCATTTCATCCCCAGTGATCAGTAGAGTCTAGACAAGGCACCGACAATTCCATTCATAACCCTCTCAGATATGAATGCAGCCTCCTCAGACCCCCCCGGCGCGGTGGGCAGGGCACACCCTGCCTGTCCGTACCGGGGAAGGACGGGGGAGCCGGGCGGGCTGATGCTGCCCGCAGACACCCCCCGAGCTTCTTCACGGAGACACCGCACCGCACAGCTCCTCCTGACGCAGGAAGCCCGTCCCTTTCAGCGTGCCCTCCATGTTCGCCTCCATTTCTCTACGTGGGAAGGGAAAGAAGAGTTTTCCTCTTTCCTCTCCTGCCAAATCCCTCCGTTCAGGCCCAACTCGTGAAGCTGGAAAAGTTGAAATCAGAAGCCAGCAGTTTTCAGAGGTCTGAGCGTTGCCAGCGAGGAGGGACGCATCCGTCTATGGGTTTGCAGAACAAGGCTTTTCACGTGCTCGCTGGTGTACAGCTTTTACTGCTTGTTAGGTTAAACGGTGAAGGACTGAATACTTACTCTGTGTCTGCAGCTAATTTACAGATACTGCATGTATATAATCTAAAGTCCCAAGTGGGCGTTCAGATGAATGCCAGGTCTTAATAACTGTATTTTAACTCTATCAAGTATTTTAAAGGAAGATAACAAGATACTGTCAGCTGTTAAGCAATGGCATTCCCCTGCTAAGTTCCCTGATTAAACACATGCAGGAAAAACAATGCACTCTATGGAAAAAAAGAGCATGTATCGACTCCTTCTGTCAGCCATATTTTCTTAACACAAGCCAACATCAATCAATCTCTTCACTCCATGTGCAATTCTCACCATCTCCATGTGGAACACGTTAATGAGTCTCCATTAAATAAAAAAAAAAAATCGTCTGTATTTATCAGGTACACAGCAATAACAGGCTCTAGTATACACACTGCTGCTTTCTATATGTTAAAGAAAAGCTAAGAGGTTCTCCTCCTACCATATGACACTTCATTTCAAAGACACTGTACTAGCTTCCACTGACATAAAATACAAGTTCACAAAGCCAGTCTGGGTGTTCTGTTTTGTTGTTCTGGGTTTTTTTTTTCCCCTCCTTCTCTATGCTTCTGCCAGCACTGAATTTAGTGTTAATTAAAGTGCGGGCTTGGCGCGGCACTAGGAACGCAGCAGCGATGCCGCTGCACTGTTGAGCAGTGCTTGCAGAATGCAATGCTTGCAGAACGCAACGGCAAAAAAGAGACGGAGAAGTTTATAGCGGAGGAACGCGGTCAGACGTCACCCACCGCGTGACGCCTCCCGCTGCCGCGGGCGACGCGGGCTGCCGAGACGACGTTTATCCGACCGCCGACAAAGGGTAGTCTCTGTGGCTGGAGACCACGGCAGAGCCTAGGAATAAAATATGGCCCTCCTACTATAGAAAAAAGAGTTTTGCAGTGGCAAAGGAGGCTGTACCATTGTTCTGCTCCTCCAAGGAAGGTTTTCTTTCCTAAGGTGAAATGATATAATGAGAATTGCATACTTGGGTAAACACACAATATTCCAATGAATAAGCTTCTGCTGGTAAGAAATGCTTTTCCGTAGAGCTATACACACACCCCAGCACAAGCCCAATCCTCCCACAGAAGTCTTGGTGAGGAACAAACTGGGAAGGAGGAAAACATGAGAAGTTACCTGTGGATAAGACCAATGGACTGCAGGCCACGAATCAGCTGGTTTCCATATCCAGTATGTAATTTACAGAGAACGTTACGGACCAAAGCTTTCACATAAAATTATGAGAACAATTAATGCAGTCAGCAAATGACCATTTGTTGCTCTCAAATGTTGCCTTAAATGCAGTTTGCAAAACAGCCTCAGCAGACATATTTCACCCTCCTCCGGTTACAAATGAAAATAAGAAATGATGCATGTGTACTGGGGAGGGGGGAACAACAAACAAACAAACAAAAAAAGCAGTGTTGTCTCCTTTTGCTGATTTGAACAAGCCATGTCTTTTCCTCTTCAGCTCATCCTCTGAAGAACATTAATCTGCCCCAATGCTACAACCAAAAACGTAAAGATCTGGTGATGAAGTTCATCAAAGGGTCAGGATTAAAAAAACAGCAGCAAGCATTGCATATGGTTTCTACAAAGCTTACTGCAGGTCATCTCCTAATTTCAGCCTACATCTGAACATCCCTCTGCACATGAATGCGCAAGTACTGCTTGTAGCCACTTCGCTCTCCTCTCAGCGGGCTAAATCACAGCTCTACAGATGAAGCTACAAGGTTATCCCAGAGCCCATCCGAGCACACTTCGTTTTGATTGTTTCTGTTCTTTTTGGCAAACAGCACCCAGATACTGCTCTGATGTAATCAGGTCTCCTGACAATGTGAAACTTGCACTTTAAAGAGCCCACTGACAGATGGATTCAATTCAAAGCATGACTATGAACAGCTGCTGCTGATCACCGGCTTGCAAAGTGAACTCATTCATCACAAAATATTTCAAAAGACTGAACTGAAACGGAACAAATGAATTTGAAGAAGTACGGGAGGTGCAGTGTTAGTCTTGGAGAATGTGTCAGATGTAAAAAGCACAGCTATAGTGCTGCTATTAATTTATTCCTGTAAATGCTGGCTCCACTCTATTAGCAGCATTGCCCAGATTCTCAAAAATCCAGGAGGGGAGCCTGAATAAGGTAAGAAGACGATGTAATTAAAAACTCCTTACTGAAGGTGATTTTAACTAAGTGAGCCACTAAAGGGAGCTGGCAGCGTGTTTAAAGCGTGCTGGGGAAAACTTCAAGATGACAAGCCTCAACAAACTGCTGGCGGGAGAGGAGGTCATTTCCCCCACTGCTCTAACTCAGCCAGAAGTGCCGTCAGTCGTGCAAGGGGGTCGCGCACTCTGCCTTCGCCTCCTGCGCTTTAAATACTGCGAGAGGCCTTGCCGCTCTTAAAACATTTTCATATTCCTCTTTGATCCTTCGGTATGGCTGCAGTCAAGAACAAGACAACCTTCAAAGTACGTAGCCTCACAAATGAAACCACCAGTTATGATGGTCTCTGAAGAGATGGGGAGCTGACACAGAACTGAGTAATTCACACTTGGGGTTTTTTTGGGGTTGTTTGGTTTTTTTTAAGTTCAGGAATTATTCAGCAAAAGTAGACATTTTAAACTTGACTGTATTTGTCATGGCCACTGGATCATCTCTGAGTGACTCAGTTTTCTCCAGAGTACTTCCCACAAGTTCTGTACGGGGCAGCTCCACAGACCTCGGGAACGAGGGTAACGTGCAGGGAACAAAATGCTACACGAGCTGCCTCAGGTGATCGTTCATTCTTGCCAACCCTCGCTAGGGTTTTCTAGCGGGGAGGGGAAACAAATAAAGTTTCCAAGACTTTCTTGAAGGCATTTCTTTACCTAGAAGTGATATTTATAACATCTTCAGACAACTGTACCATCAAGCTATACTTGTACCAGCGTGACTTCCTGAAGAAAGGATGTAAGTCTCATGTAGAATATCCATACATATATTCTAATTGTCACAGTCACTTTTGTATCAATATGCAGTCGTTACATCAGATTTTTGCATCTTAGTATGAAAAGCACACTCATCTATTTTAAGTTG
The DNA here is from genome assembly GCF_011004875.1 of Balearica regulorum gibbericeps. Taxonomy (NCBI): domain Eukaryota; kingdom Metazoa; phylum Chordata; class Aves; order Gruiformes; family Gruidae; genus Balearica; species Balearica regulorum. The sequence continues at coordinate 70,557,262 of NC_046184.1, forward strand.
TAGTAAGTTAATAATAACTTGTTGTAATATTTATTGATAAATGGAGAGTAAAATAAATAACACTAACCCACAGGTGGTCTCCGTATAGAAAATGTAATCTTTGTAATGGTAGAACAAAAAAACCAAGGAAGCCCTCTCAGATAATAGCATTTCCCTCTTTCCTTTTATAGAGTACCTTTGTCAGTCTATTTCTCTATCATCTACCCTTCCTCAGGCCCAGGTAACGAGACAGAACTCGGTGTCACAAGCTTGCGCAAATAAAGTGTATCAGCTGCTCTTCAACTCCCCTTCTGTGTAATGGAAAAAAGCTGCTGCTTTGCCATCACCCAGTCTCCTGCTAGCTAGTATGAAAGCAATGGAAGAAAGAGATCAGTAGATTAACATTATGTCAATAATTAGCTCCAAGACAACAGTTTTGTTATTTAACTGATTTTGGGGAGCAGCCGGCCATTGCCAGATACATGCTCTGATGCGGGGGTGAAAAGCCGTGCACGCAGCAGCATTGTTTTATATGCGAGAACCAAGGCACGCACGCACTCTTGCTCACACACCCTCCGCAAAGGTTATTCATCACCACAGCAACCTCTCAAAACAAAGGTGGAAGCCAATTCAAACAGCCGTGTTCCTCTGATGACAGAGGATGAAGGGTGCTCTCCGCCTGCACCCTTCAGGGGGCTTGTTTGCTTGGGTTTGTGTTTATGTCGTTGGATCTCGTTTACAAAATTAATTTTCGGCAGCCCAGCTTGCGTGCCCAGAGCAGGGAACGGACATACTTACGCATTAGGTAAAAAAATTCTTCTATAGCCCCAGTTAAAAGGACAGAGAAGAACTGGCTGACGTACAATTCCTTCTCGCCGCGTGGCTGAGCAAACGCCATACTCTCTTACACATACCCACCGTCACCTCACCTTCCTGCACTCTCCCCTACGTACCAGGAATAGCTGCTGCAAAATAAACACCCCACCTAAACCCAAGAAAAACCCCAACCTGTTTAACTGCCATTCCTTCCCGCCTCTCCCCTCAGCGCTCCTTTTCTTCACATCCTCTTTCACGCTGCGGGAGCTTCATGATTTTGGATACGTTAAGAAAATCCAACTGAGACAGTAAAATAATAGTAAACTCAGCACAAATGAAAGGCAGAGTGTCTCTTCTCTACCTAAATCCGGAAAGAACAAACCCCAACACTTCCCCAAGTCACTTGAGGAAAGAGATTATGATCATTTCTAAACATTTTCAGCTACAGGCCAGGAGGAAAAAACACTGTGTGTAATGACAACCTGTCAATACTCGGTGAGCAACGTGGCTCTCGTTTGTGACACTGATCCTTCGCCTGCAGAGCGGGGCACGTGGGCATCACCAGCCACACCACGCGCAATGACAACACTCAAATTGTCCAGATTTCTCTTATTTCTCCAAAGGCAAATCCCCCATCTGAGCAGCCAGGTCTTGATGTGAGAATGCCCTCCCTATCTTCAGGATTTAAAAGATAGGGTCACAATGTGTTTTGAAATACAGGATTAAAAAAAACCCCAATTGTTCCTATGAAATTTATTTTTTAAATGGAGAACACGGGTGACTGGGGCAGATGACACGGTCTCAAAGGTTAAGTCCCATTTACTCCCAGCGAGAAATAAGTTAAATTTTGCTGTAGTGAAACCACCAGAAATACCCATCTAACTGCAGTGATTCCATGGATCTAAGCAAAATGTATGCTAGCAAAAGAGTGGTTTGATTTATATCAACTGCTTAATCTAACATTTTTCTTAAGTTTCAAAAGAATCATTGACAGCTGACCATTAATCATTTGCAGGCTTATGATGGTTTGCAATTTCTGTTAGTGTGTTTCAGCATCCCAGCAACATAAACAAACATCTGGGGCAGGAGGTTCATTTACCTGAGTCTGCAATATTTGTATTAGCCAGTCACTTTGGTGCAATATTCCTCGGACACCAAAGGATGCCTATAATTAAGAGGAACTAGAAATGCAAAAAAAAGGATCAATAAAAAAAATGTACAAGAAAATTCAGGTTACAGATAAAGATTCAAAGTGCAGTTTGAAAAGAACACACTGCATTTGAAGGTAGCAAAAAGCAACAGAGCCAGGACTGAAAGCAAAGCGCAAAACGCCGTCTAACCCCAAGTGCAGGACACTCTCCACCTACGCTGGACTTGATGCCCTATGCTCTATTACTACAGCTCTCTCAGAAATACAAAAAACCTGCATTTGAGCTCGCACACATTTCTTAAGCGCAGCCATAGGCAAACCCAGCAAATTGGATGTATTCATAGCACAAGGTGATTTACATCACGGCGTAATCACTACTTGACATGATAAGCAGGCGTTGGCTGACTCAATCTTTATTTGTGCAGTGAATTTTCAACGCACCTTCCTGATGATCTTGGGTTTCGAAAGAAGTCTCTCCACGTGGAGATGCTTTCCCACCCATGCTACAGGGGAGCAAAGGTTTTTGCCTTCTCCCCCACGTTGGTATTCAAGCTTGTGAGTCAGACTGGGACCACAGATATGACAGACAACAACCAGTCTTAAATTTGGGACCTTCCTGACCAAGACATAGACACGCTTCCACTGTAAGAGAACAAATTTATCTACATGAAATTATTAGGCTTCTAGAAAATCTGTGGACTCTAACTTCTAAAAATTGAAAATACTTATTGGTGAAAAAAGTGCAGCTACCCCAAGCGATAATGATTTTAAATAAATAAATAAAAATCACTTCCATTACTACCTTGCTTTCTCTATTTCTACATACCCAGAAAATCAATTGCAACAATTTCAAAACCTTTCTCCTCCAAAGCTGCTGGAGTTAGCGCTAAAGTTGTTCTATTATTTAAGTGCTGGGGTTCAAAGCTCTCAAGCAGTATAAAGGAACTGCATCTACCTTCAGCGGTTCCCAAGATAGCAGCTGTTACACTTGAACTGAAGCGGGAAGAGCAGCAGTAATGAGAATGAAGGGAACTTAAGGACAGGTACCTTCCAACTTGCAAAAATACAATGGACACTCAACAATAGCACCAAATTTGCTTTTCCAAACTTTCCATTAATTAAAACCGACTTTTTTGGCCTGGTTTAATAGACTAGTGGACCTTGAAATAATGTACTTCAGTTCCTTGTTCTGCCTTTGCCTCCTCCAGCATAAAGTCAGAATTACCCTCATAATTTTTCAGGCCAGAGTAATTTTCCAACTCTGCTGCTAATCAAGTTAGCGTGTACAGCTCAGTTAGGCACTGGCCTCCAGGTTTTTGTCCAAATATTCCAACGAGCACTCTTAACAGCATGGTAAAAGCCTGAAAGAGCCGGACGAGAGCCCAGGATGTGTATTGCCCTTCCTACACCCATCCTTACAGGAGGCTCCTTCTACTTTCTCAAGAAGATAACTTAAAGCGGTTCTGCTTAAAGCATCAATCTTCAACTCTGATATCCACGGGAAGATTCAGTATCTGATGCTGAGCTGTACCGTGCTGATGCTGTAATGGGACTCTCTCCATGTACAGAGGGGCTACTTCCCCCAAATTTCACAGAGCTGTTGAAATGATTAGCAATAGCTAAGGGCACATATGTTGTTTTTAATAGCGAACGTGTGCTTTGCAGACCAGGCTGCATCTCATCAATAATTCCTTGGTGCAACACTCTTGGGAAGACAGCAGTCAGCCCAGCATGACAGTGTCTTAAATAAAGCAGGGTGTTACAAGGTGCAAGGCAGCACTCCACACATTTGCTGTCACAGAATCACAGCATTTCAGCTGCTGGAAGAAGCAGATTGCCATTGTTTTATCAAGGAAAAATCACAGATGGGAGAAACTGACTGGAAACCACCTTCTCAAAAAAAAAAAATAATATTGCTAGCTATTATCTTCTGCAGAGAGGGTATGTCTAGTATTGAACTGAAGACAGGATCACACTTAGGAGGTCAAAACACGCTCACTCTTTTCTTTACAAAGCATCTTCAAAAGGAAGCTGGGGGTGAAGTTCGTCTGCGCACAGCCACACAGATTTAAACAGGCGGAAAAAAAAAACCAAAAACCAAAACCCCATGCACTTACATAAAAGGCTTTGGGGAGTTTCATTTTCTATTCAGCTGGAAAGGGAGTGAACAAACACGCGTGCGTGCACACACACATACACACACACGTTTTTAATCATCCTCCTGCTGACAGCAGCCAGTCACTACTTCTGTTATCAGAGCCCCACAGCTTGTATTTCCAGGCTATGAAGCGCTAAGGCAGAGGGCACAAAACCTCCTCTGATTAAAAAGGCACGGTGATGTTGTCTAGTATAGCACACGAACCGCTATAGATTTGAAGTTTGGCCTGACCAGGATGTTACTCATTCAGTGGAGGGAGAGGAAAAAAGAATCCATAAACATACAAACAAATAGTAAGGATTTCCTAAGATTAGCTGGTAACCTGGATCACTCTCATCTTCTCTAAGTTCATCAATCACCTTCTGGGAAAAACAAGCAAAGCAGGCAAGTCTTTGCATCCAGAAACTTACCGTTTGCTACAAGGTACCAGTTGTTAAAGACAGAGAGAAGGTGTGCTTATGTACAACTCACCTGTGACGACTTGTGCTAACGTCCCACGCCTGGGTTTAAAACTTCAGCCCGGGTAGATGCTGTCCCTGCCACCGCTTGATGCAGCTCAAGTGGCTGGCATCTCTCCAGAGTCACTCAGAAGGCGGCTGCCCAACAGGACAAATCACTGGGAAAGATAGAAAAGAAACAGGCTCAGCTATGCAATTCCACTGCGCATTATGCAATCTTGATATGCTCTGACTTCTTAAACTGGGATTTCCCTTGCTGTATGAGAGAGAGAAGTACACTTCTGATTAGAGTTCATCCGCTACTCTCAAACACGGGAAATACCAGCAATATCAAAAAGAACTCCTCCGTACAGCTGACGGGAACCTCGTAGCCAGGATACCCGGACAACTTCCACCCAAAACCCTGCTTTCAAGCACAGTTTGGGGCTGGATCCCTCCTCAGGGTAGGGTGAGGAGTTTACAAAGCCGTGCACCTGACGGGCTCAGCAGAGCTGAGAAGGTTGCAAACCCGACGGGAACGAAAGCATAGCACATTCGTAGACGCATTTTGTAAAATCAAGCACGAGGATGGAGGTGTTGGTGAGAGAGGAGCCCCTTCGTCACCTCACACCCCTGTCCCATGGCTGAGGGCAAGCAGCCCAGAGTGGCTCTCACAAGGCACCAGCAGCCCAGCGTGGCCCAAATGGGAAAGAGACAGGACAAAACCTGCTTGTAGTGAGAGAAACTGGGGACAGCTCAAAAAACTCCCTGCAAACCAGCGGGGAAGGAAGATGCAGGAAAGGAAGAATAAGGTGAAAACAAAGACAAAAGGCAGAGGAAGGAGACAGCAAATGGCGTAATTTTTTTTTTTCTTTTTTAAAGGTGACAATTATGGTATTCTCCCATATTCTCCTCAAATTTTTGCCACTCCTCAATTTTGAATCTGACATTCAAGAATTCAGACAAGCTTAATCCTTTTCTATTTAATTTCTTTAGTCATATCCAACACTGTGTTCTAACCTGGCTGTACATACAAGTCGTTTCCAGCTTCATAGCTGCACCATCCCAGGGGCTGAACAGTCCTTTAAATTTTACCAAACCTGCTCTGTTTACAGTTGTGTACTTTTATGAGTGTCTTTGACACGTGATTTTGACAGTATCCCAATTCTGTGACTTCTACGAGAGGTTCCATTCCCCCTCCCTTACAGGGCCAGCCCTGCAGTGATGTTTTCCATTTCACAATAAATCCAATTAAAAATAATTAAAAAGGACAGATCGATTTGATATAGCAACAGAATTAGGAAGAAGCAGTAACAAGTCAATCCAGTAACAGGGCAAGTGGCGATAGGTCAATTCAGTCAAACTGAATTGATCCAGTAGTTGCATATTAATATAGGAAATAGTATATCGAGCTAGTGTATGTACTGAACCTTATCAAGTTGCTTATTAATATGACCAGATTACAGTGGTGGTTTATCTGTTAATTACCTAATTCTGCCAATACCTTAAAATTCTAACATTTCAAGGGGAGACAGGCAATTAATGGTTTGCTGACCAGGAACCCCACGCTGAAGAAAGGACGACACATGGGCACACCACATTAAGGCAGCACGGGCTGCCTTCCATCCATACCTCATTTCCCAGCCACGAGCCTCGGCCTTTCCCACTTCACTGGCCTTGGGCAAGACCCTCTACCCCTCCATGTCGATTTTCTCCCTTGCAAAACATGGATAAAGGTGACAGTTGTCTTCCTAAAATACGAGTGCAAGTGATGAGGAGCACTCTGAGAGCCAGGTATGGTTAGCAGCACATTCAATGCTTGCCAATACCCCGGGTCGGTGTGAGGTGAGAGAGTTGCCATTGATCGCAGAGGAACCAAGGTCAAATGTTGAAAAAGTGACAGACCAAAAAGCCTTCGGGAGCAATCGCGAGACCTTCGTGTGTAGGTCTCTATCTCTCAAAACGGCACGGGGGCAGACACAGCCACCTGAGGATATGCCAAAGAGGATAAAGGGACATGCTCAAAAGTTACCTCTAAATAAAACAGGGTCATCTATAAAGGTCCGAGACAGGGGAATAGGCTTGGCTGCATGCATACGTATACACACACATATATACGTATATGTATGTATGTAAAAAAAGAGGACAGACTACACCTTTTCCAACAGCAACTTGTGATCTCAGTAGCTTCTTACACAGAATTTAATTCTTCCCAGCGGTATGGAAGAACTAAAGACTAGCACACTCACTACTTCCAAGCTCCTTATCTCCAAAATTTGTGACAGGTTTTGGGATTCTCATCTGAAAGCCAATGTAAAAGAGAAAAGGAAAAAACAGATTTCACTGGTGAGTCTCAGAGCTCCTCCTTGCTAATGTGATTTTACTGTTTGCAGCCCTGGACATGAACACAGTTAATGAATAATGACTGTGCAAACAAAATATCAGATAATGATGGGAGGGGGAGGGAAGGTTGAAATAATTGTGTGGGTGGCTTGGATTGGATTTGGCATCAATTAGAAAAATTGATGCCCTTTTAATTATAGGAAAAAGGCTTTGCTAGAAAGATAAGACAGACGTGACAATCAAAACACTTTAGTCTTTGGATTTAAATGTATGGAAATGGAAAGTTCACACGGTTGGGGTTTTTCAGCGTGTTTTCTTTTTTATAATAAAAAAGTCCGCTCCTTCTCAAAAATTACCTCTGAATGCATGCATAAACCTCAGCTGACTTCAAAGCTGTTACAGCAGAGATTTGTTCTGCTTTTATCATTCTCTGGGAATATTACTTACTACAAATAGGACTGCCTCCTACAAGGCACAAGACATCTTTCATTTCCCTTCTAGTAAGGGCCCAAGTCAGTAGGAGTTATGGCCACTTAAAAAATCAGTCCAGTAACCTATCAACATCACTTAAGATCCTGCCCTAATTGGTTCCACTGATTATATTATCAAAAGAGGGCACTAGAGATTGCTCCCTGTTTGATAAAGGTTGCGCAGCACACATTTCTTTCCCTGCTCTTATTCATAATTCCAGCAACTCACGGCAGATTCTCACATGTGAGAAATGCTTAATATAAGCACATGAAATACATTGTCCTCACTACTCCTATAGTAACTCAGAGTAGCTTAATAACATCCTTTTAAAAAAAAAAAAAGTTAAACAAAAGTGAAAAGGACATCCATCTACAAAACTCGCGCACAATTCCTCAACTACCCAATAACAAATAATCCCTCACAGTTCTGGATGTTTTAATGCTGCTCTGTACTTCTCCAGCTCTTTTTCAGTAACACCAACAATCGCACAACCCATACTTACATAATCATTTCTACAATGAGATATAACCACTTCTGAAAATGTGCTATCTTATAAACAACATTTACTATCCTACAATTTATTATCATCATTTCTATTATTCAGTATTCCATCAACAGATCTCAAATAGTGTTTAGAAGATTTAATCTTATTGCCCAACTACCTCTGCAGATGTGACTTACAAAGTGAAAGCACAATTATACAAGGCAGAATTTATACAGGAAATAGGAAATACAATACTTAATCTTGCAAAATAACCAAGAGATAATTTAAAGTAAGGTATCTACAAAGAATACTGCCTGTGCCAAGAGACTGTTTGTATTGGTTTTGCAAAGAGGGGACAGAATGTTCTTTTCCAAAGAACTACAAAACAAACTTCCTGAACCAATGTGAGTTTTCTTTTTGCTTGTATTTAATCCAAGCAAGCATGGCCTGCCCAGACTTACTTAATTAAATAAAAAAAAAAAAAAAAGAAAAAAATTAATTTGGCATAGCCTTGTCTTGAAAAAGCACAGTCACACCCTTCAAAGCAAGTGGGACTGGCCACCTGAACAGATCTAGAACCACTGATGCTCTGTGAAATTAGGAATAATAGCTTGGAAAGGGTTGGGTTTGGACCATTGCTTTTTAAACCATTTCTTCAATAGCATTCTAAGCAGCTGTAATCAAGTCTTTTTTTCTTTGTCTTTTTTTTTTTTTTTTAAATGCTAGTCTCCTGATGCACACCAGCAGGGCTTGTGAATGTGAAGGTAAGAGATAGAGCATGTTGATATGGCAAAGAAGCACAGGAAAAAGAACTTGAAGTCATCAAATACCAGTTTATTTAGCATAATGTTTTGTTCCTAAATCAGTCATATATGTCTTCTAGAAAAAAAAAAAAAAGTCCCACCAACACAACAAACAAAAAAAATCCCAACTTCAGCTCAGGTTTTACCTCCTTTTGCCTTTCAGGAGCTGATGAGTAAGTCCACAGGGAAAAGCTTCTTTGCAAGGCAAAGAGAAAAGCATTACTGGTAAGGTCAAAAGAGACAACATGTCATTTAGTGTGATGTTTCTGTAAAGCTTGTTTAGAAATCATAATGGATTTAAAATAAATATATATATATACACACACACCCTCCACCCCACGTGAGAACATCGAGCTGTCAAAAAAATGCATTGATGTCTAACTCTACAACACTTCTGTTTACATGTACGTTTGTGAAAGTTTCTTGACTAATAGAAAACCTCATTTCACAAAACATACAATGCAAAACTAGTTCCAGGACCACTAGAAGTACAGTTTTTTCCCACCAATGTACCACAGGCATATTTATCATATTTGCCACACAAACGCCCATCTCTTCTTGCAGTCTCATGGGCTAAGATGCTGCATCATTTTGCCTGAAATGGGTAGAATGCCAAAACAGATGGAAACCTCCACACGATTCCTATACTAGTCAGACGCTTCTTAAAAGATTATATTCAACAATATCATTTCAAAATGCTGCACTACAATCCCACTGCAGGAGAGTCATCCTAAATAGACCAATAAAATAACCCCCAGAACTGGGAAGGACATTAAAAAAAAAAAAAGGAGAGAAACCTGATGGAAGGACAATAGATCTGCAAAACATACTTCATGTTACTTATATTGATACAAAGTTTCCTAAGTCTGAGTCAGATTTGTAAAATTTGTACATCCTCATAGCTGCAGAAGTTCAAAATAGTTACAGGTTTTATTACTATTATTACTGCCCTTTGAATTCTTATACCTTCCTTGGTTCTGTACATTCATGCCAGACTTGTTTTATTAACAGTTCACTGTTAGATGATATTAGTGGTTATTTACTTGTCACTGTTTCCTTGTTTACTTTTACCTTTTTCCCAGCTTCAGCTTCTTGCAGGGCGAACAATGAAATCTGGTTTACTTTTACTTTTAGGTTCTTCCTACCACAATGTTTAGGTTTCAGGCTCTGCAAGGATCAGGTTTATTCATTTGATAACCAACCACTGCCATTTTTAGTTTGTTTTATTTTGAAATAGGAAACAACTTATATTACTCTCAGGTTTTATAAAAGTTGTTCTCATATATTCAATCTGGGTCCACTTCTAAACTTGAGTGCATAGAAGTTAAAGTGGCAGATATATTAATATAGAAACCCTTAGACTTCCTACCAGAGATGCATAGCTTGGTAGCATTCCTAAAATTATCCTTTTTTTTTTTCAATTAAAGAGAAACTATTGCTAAAAATCTCACATGATTGAGCTTCTGCCTTTCTGAAGTCAATAGACAGTTGGTCTTACATTTCAACAGACCCAGGATTTCTTGTTAGCGCTACAGAAGACCAATCTATCTCTTCAGATACATGCGTGCGGTAAGCAAACAAAACTGACAGCAGCGTATTATTCAGGAAGATTAGATTATTGTCTTCAAATACTGTTACAGGCTTTAAAAGGACGTGCATGGAGGGTTTCACAGTGGGAAACAGACACATGGATGTTAGCGGCTCGAGTATAAATTCCCCGCCCACTCCCGTGAAGGGGGATCGTAAGGTTGTGAACACTCTTAAAAACTACATCGACTCTCAGACCTTTGACAAGGGCTGTATGCAGCTGAAAAGATGTGTGGGAAGCATCACATGTGGTATTGGAAAAAGCAGCAAGAAAAATAACTTGGTTTTTTGGAAAGGAGCAGGGGGCACGAGAAGGGGAAGCTGTCTTTCCAGTTGCTCTGAAGGGTGTTCGGAGCAGAGCTGCTCAGCCCTTGATTCCCAGACTTACCACATTTGATAGGACTCGACGAGCATTTCAAACACTGATTTACAGGTATTTCCTTGCAGCAAAAAACAACCATCGTATCCCTATTCACCACACAGACAGTTTGCATTCCCCCTGCACCACCCGAAGACATTTAATTTTCTTTCACCCTAGTACTGGCTTAGAAGGGGATGTTGTTTGCCACAGGTGCTCAGAGCAGCAGAAACGACACCGTGAAAAGTACCTGTGCTAGTTTGTCTAGCTGACCTTTTTTGTTTAGTTCTCCTGTTCAGCAGGGGTGGAAAAAAAAAAGACCAACAGATGATGACATTCTACAGAAATGGGAAAATGAAGAGAATATGCACGGACTGGGGTGAAACAACATTCATCCTTCACATATCTCAGCATTAGAGCCTCCCAAGATGTCTGCTGTCCTCTGTAGCAAAGAAAATGAACTTTCCCAGCTGCTTGCTATCAAGTCCTTCCTTTGCTAGCCTCTTGTAAAATCAGAGCTCAAACAACCCAGGCAACTGTCCCACTATAGCCTGAAAAGTCAAGTTCCTCTTATTTCTTCAGAAAGACAAAGCGTGCTACGCGAAGTGCCCAGTATTCATATTGAAATTTAACAAATAAACTTATTTAGAAAGTTTGCTAAGCTTGCCTTGTTTAAATTTATTATAGCTCATTTGTCTTGTGAGACCTCTAGAGATGTGGAGGAAGGAAGCTGGAAAAAAGGTAATCCCTTCACAAGGAGATGGATGGGGAAGCAGCACGAAGGATCAGTCAGTAAGTAAATAGTGAAGAAGAAAACTCATGACCAAAAGGTGAAAGACTGAACATTTGGTCCTGGCTGTATAAATTTAAAACTGTGCAGTTATTAGTCCTTTCTGAAGCTGACCCTTCCTAACTCTTACCACACTGCAAAACTGCATCATCAGGAAGATCTTGAATCTTTTCTGTTTATCAAGGAAAGCACAAAAGTCAGGCAGCCTTTTGAAATCACTTCTACAAATAAAACCACAGAGGTTTCCACATCAATACACCTACAGAATCCCACCACATTATGGCCACTATGGTAATAAAAGTTATTTTAAACACAGGCTGTGGTAATAAATCAGTTTTAGTGCTGATAATTTTCTCTTTGTAGCTGAGGAGCAGGAGGAGATTCCCCATCATGCCATAGTCAGAAGTTGCTTCCAAGCTATATTAAAACTTGGATTCATTAATTTTTTATCGCAAGAGAAGATAAAGCACACCATAGACATGGCCTCCGAAACACCTAAAACTTCTATCCAGCTCATATAGTTTTTTTCCACACTCAAGAACATCAAGTCACATTTTTTATACTCAATAATACAGCCAGATACTCTTCATCAGTACGTGCTAGCCTTTCCCTGGGAATCACAAATAGGCTCAGTATCAAGACATCTGGATGCCATAATTTTCATTTCACCTCCCCATTTTCTCAAATATCATTTCTTAACTACGCTTTTACATTTATTGCTGATTAGAATCACTAATGTTAGAGCTCATTCAGTCCACTGGGGTCAAAGCACTGAACCGTAAGTGATGTCTTCCAGTCTCTCCTGATATTGCCCATCAAGGTAATAAAGCTTCTGCTCTAACTCAAAGCAACTTGTTACGCAACTCAGCAGCTAATGATCTTTTTTCTTCTACTCCATCATTGGTACTGACCACAGTCTTTGAACTCATTATTATTTTCTATATGACCTCTACTTCATGAATTAATGGTTTATCAGAATTTAATGTCCTTCATTGTATCGTGTTCCGAGTTAAATCATCCTAAAAATCAATGCAACTATGAAAAGCAAGGTTTGTAAAACTTTTTATTATTCTAGCAATGCAGTTGGGGTGGGGTGGGGGGCAAACCCATTTTCAGGCTAACTATCATGTCTAATGAAAAAAGCAACTTGTTATTTTGTCAAAAGAAGAATCAGGAACCTAATAGTCTGCCTACTCTGCAATAAGCACAAGGTGGCAATTTTCTTGGGGCCACTCTGTTCCTTCAAAAGAAAGTGCAATGCACCCAATAGAGCATAACTACTAATACCTACAAAAAACTAGATTCAAACAAGAAGACATATTTTTATAGTACTTATCACCACCAATTTACTACTTCTCTTGTTAGCTCCCATTGCGCCAACACCCAAACTAGGAGCAATCCAGTCTGGAGCAGCACTCTGGCCAGGACAGAGCTCTCAATACCCTGAAAGGCAGGGATTTCTGGAGACCTTGGGCTCAATATTCTCCTCAGATCCTACAAAAGAATATCAAATACAATGATTCCTTTGCTGTAAGACGAGGTACCCTACCTCTCTTTCCTGCAGGTGATGACTTGGTACCAATGATGGCCAAGTACTCATAAGGAGCCCTACGATGGACAACTATAAAGTAATATTCCTTTAATCAATTTCTACCCAGCTACTCCCAAGCCTGAGCTGGGGAATCATCTTTCTAAAAGGTCCCACTTCTTAAAAAAAAAAAAAAACAAACAAAGAACAACAAAATCCACTACTTATCTCTATAAAAGCTTTCCTGCTAATGTTTCTTTTATTGAAGCCTATTAAAAGGTAATGTTTTCAGTAATGTCTTGCAGTAATGCCCTTCTACAAGTTAAGGGTGTACAAAAAGGAAGTTCTCATGTTTAAATATTTAATGTGCCACCTTCCAACTTTTCTAAGCATCTCTCTTCCGCTGTTTTGTAATTTTTGGAGCAAGAGTGTTTGTCCTTGATCCCGGTTTCTTTTTTACTTTCTTATATCACCTCATCTGTGCTTTTATTTGCCTTACTAATAAGGCGCTGATCCTGCAATGTGGCACATGTAAGTACAGAAGTGTAATTAACCTTCATTTTAGGCTAAGAGCAGAATTTACACCACAAACAAAACCCCTGATCCTGGGCTAACTGATCATACACAAAAGCAAACACACAAAAAGCCCAACCTCCCTGCAAACTGGAGGAAAACACAAAAAAAACCCCACCATAGTTACATGGACACTGTTCCCTGGCTCTAAATTAACCTTTCTGCATAGCCCTTGTATTTCCACACTATTTTTACTTGGCAATTATGCCCAAAACACCTAACCTAAAGCAACACAGCTAGGCAAATTCAGAGCCACACAGCCCAAATAAGGACATTAAAGATCTACATGACCAAAAGGGACTTTTATGCACCCCATTCAGAAGCAAAAACCATGAAAGCCAGAGGAAAGCCAGCCCATTAAGTTTCTCAAGAGCGCCTAAAAATTTGCCTTGCCAATATCAACACAGTATTTTAATTGTGTTTGTTTTTGTTCACTGCATAAAGTCATGTATTATCATTACCAATGCTTTACACGCTCAGACATAAAATCCCTCTGAACAAACAATTCCTAATCCAATGTTTCATCATTTTAATCTTACCACCAGAATTCTACTGGGGAAAATAGATAAATAAAAACAGAAATCTGCTCTAACCATTTAAAATAATGTTCATCACCTTGTTATTTTAATGATTCAAAGCTACTTTTAGACTTGCCATTGTGGCCATAAAAATAGCACGTTCATGGTGCTGAATCAAAAAAAGCCCAACAAAACAAACCTCCAAACTGGTAAACAAATGCAAGGAAAACGTGGATAAAATAGTGTTCACTGTATGCTGAAAGAGGTTATGCCACATTTTTGCGTGGAGCAATAAACTCAGGAGCAAGATACAAAACTTAAGATAGGAGGTTGTAATGGAAATGCTGACAACACGGGTACCACAAAATGCGTCTCATACATGTGTATTACCAGGCTTGGAACAAAAGGACAAAGGTTTCGCTGTGTTCAGGGCAGGTTTAGTGCAAACCCAGGAAGCTCCCAGGCACAACACTTTTCATTTCTTCTCTTCCTCACCATCTCTCTCCTTTCACAGAGCAGAAATCTTGCAATATATCCCACAGAGTAGGACAATTCTGCAGCCTCAAGATCTGCAGAGGATGACAAATGTATACTAAACAGAAGCTGCCTGTTTCCAGTAAGGGAATGAGATTTTTCCGCTAGTAGAAGCAAGAACACAGCTCAGCTGATGTGGGGGAAGCTGTGACCAAGCCAGCAAGGGCCCAGTCTTACGCTCTTACTAAACAGACAGGTTTGCCTGTGAATACAGAATGGCTGTGTATGTTGGGATTGTAATTAAATGTTCACATCTGTATCACTGCAATTTATTAGATAGTCTAATAAACCACAGCACAACTTATTGACAGAATTGGGCTCAGTGACCTGCTCAGAAGCCTACCAAAAGCAAGGAGAGTGGCTGGGTGCTCCACAAACCTCTCAACCTCTGTTACAGCGAAACACATTAAAGCAAAGAAAGAGAAAAAAAAATCTGGTAACTCTCCAACAAGTTTCATTTCTTTGGAACGTTACAACAACCAGAGAAGACGGATACCCCTTTTTAAGCATGATGAAGAAAGTAACAGCTATGAGCCTAACTGGAAGCCGACTTTTACCGACTGTTTGCAGGAGATGTGATGAGGTGAGAAACTCTAGAAGCCTCTCCAGTATATCAGGTAACCCATTGCATTATTTACATAGCCCAAGCAGTGTTGTTTGTCTTTACCTTCAAAACAATTTGTGCACCGTTATTAGAGTTTAATAATAAATCCACAGTCTCCTCCTGTTTGCCAGAATGAAATAAAGACTGCTAAAATAAAGGAAGGACGCACATGGGCAATGCACAAGGAAAAAAAGACAGAGAAACCTTCTGATGCATCAAGATCATTCTCAGGAGGAAAGAGTGTCATTTCCCAGGAGGCTAAAGACACTGCTGGCAGTGTCATGCCACGCCACAAAAAAACCCCAAACATAAACCACATACTTCAGGTTGCCCAGCTAGGACACAGTCCTATGAAATATATAAATTATGTCAGTGGATTACACCAAGTACACCCTGTGCAAAACTCCTGCAAGCTTCTAGGAATTGTTTTAAAACAAGACGAATGAAGAAATGGGCCAAGAGAAGAAGTAAATGACAGCTTGTAACTAGAATGTTTCTAGAAGAAAGACCAAAGCTAATACCGTCTTTCACAGTGCTGGAGCATTGAAACCTGGAGATGCGTATTTGTGCACAAATTTTCTTATGAGACATAAAAAAAAAAAAAAAAAAGAGATATGAAAGAACACTAAATATGCCCTTCAGAAACAGAAGTGGAGAGATGCCTTCTTGTTTTGAAAGAGGGCAATATTGGCCTGATGAAGAGAAGTATTTTTAAAAAGTTTCTACTGGATTTAAATCAAAATAGCAATTTTCTTCAGAAACAATCAATAGACCTAGAGATGCAAAACTGACATCTGTTTTATTAAAATGCAGACATCCTCAGGAGATTAAGTAATTCTGCGTGGTCTCACATATCTAAGGATTCCTAGAGCAGGATTTAAATGGAAGATTTAAGTCAACTTAAGAATACATACAAAACCCACACATACAAGTGGCTACCATCTTTATCACTTTTAGTTTTGTCCCTTTCTAGCATACAGAAACATCCACTATAGGAATTTTGTTTGTAATATTACTATTAAAGCTGCAAACATGATCAAAACAATTTAGAGGTTTAGCATGACAAGATGGGCTTATAAAATGAGCTTTGAAACGACTGGTCAGAAGAACACTCTTCCCATGAAGACAAAAGCACAGTAGTCAGAGCATTACTGAAAGGCTAACTACAGTCTAAAAATGATTAAGTTAAAATGTATTTACAGAAATGTGAATTTAAAATGTATTTCAATTTTAACCAGAAAAATTAACAGTCTGCTTGTCTAATGATCCTTTCAAGCTTTAAACTCTACAATATTATGATTTTTTTCCCCATCCTATCACAGGCTTAAATTTAATTAAGATTAATTTGATTTACTGGCCCTCTAGGAATTGGACAAACATAACTAATATATTAAGCTGAAAAGTCAATCTTTGTTTAATGGGCTCAGGCAACTCCATGGGGACCCTCAAGTCCTTAAGAAAGTTAATCCTCATGTAAGTGTTGTGGCTTCAAACTCTGGACCCTTCAGTGAGAACATGCTAAACTCTTTCCCCACCCAAAGGAAAACAAAGATGTGGCAATTGTCTGCAAAGAATTAACAGGATAATAGCTGGACGTACAGTGAAAAGGTTCTTTGTCTTGAAAGGCATAAATGCATCTCCCTGCATAAGAGATGATTGTGTTAACTGGAGCACTGCTTATTCTGTTACGCTAAATATTGCCTCAGGACCTCGACGAACCACGAGAATGCAAGGCTACATGCCAATTTATTAAGTTACTTCAGAAGAATGACACTCAGGCTAGGATTTCAAAGTTCTAAATCCTTCCTTATAGGAAATTAATGTAGATGCAGGATGACTTTGAGTACAGCAGCAGAATGAAGATAAGGCATTGCCTGTGCACATCATCTTCCACTTGAGACTAAGGTAGCTGCTCCACTGAGGGATGACACAGTCCACCTACGACGTAAAAACACCGAAGTACTTGTCTGTAATAGCTTTAAGTTTTATCTTCTATAGCATTCATAAATTAACCTGGCAAATATTTGCTTAGTAGCGATACTGGGCCAGTGACTTCACCAGATCCCCCGATCTACCCTTGTGAAAGTTGTGCGATTAATATATTCCACAGACTGTAAACAACATTAGAACAAATTCTCTTGAGAAAACTAGACAGGAAGATGATATAATTATAGAAATGGGAGTTTAAGTTACTTGGTTCATTTTTTTAACCACTTTAACCATTTATACCGATACCGGCAATGGTGGGATGGCTGCTGAAGAGACCCAGTAAAAAAGTTTTCGCCACAGCGTTGTCAACATGCAGCTGGGGATTTAAATACCTCCTCCCTGTTCCTGCAGTGAGTGGCAGCAGCACAGCAAAGCTTTGTCCCCAAAACGCTACTGATTTACATGAAGCTGCCAGAAATGAAGACTGCTTTCAGTGGGCAAAACCAACACAGTGGACACAGGTGGATTAAAAAAAGAAATGCTTATTACTGGGCTGCAAAACTACTGCAGCAACAGGAAAATGAGAATATTATGTTTAATATTTGCTTCCTGAGGGAAGCAAAAATGTTTTGCATACGAGACTTACTCAGAGACATAACAATTCACAGAATTAAAAACATGACATAGTTTTCAGTCTAATTCTTTTCTAGGTACTTGAAGTGCATTTTTGTTTGCACTACAATCACACAATGCTGGTACAACAAAGAGCCTGTCAGCCCTGTAAATCATATTTTTAAGTTCTAGTGAGACATGATTATGTGTTATTCAGGTTACAGGTGGATTCTTCTTGACAGTGTGAAAGCTGGCAGTCCTCTAGCCAAGCAAGAACTTAATAATTTCCCCATGTATCAATGCTTAGACAGTTCCTAAAAATCTAACTTTTGCTTGGCATATTGGTTTTTTTAAAAATCTGCAAATCTTTTGTGATTTTAAAGTATTATTTTCATTGTGAATCTCCTTGCAAAACCAGTGCTGAAAAATCACGTTTCTCTGTCACAGCCCAATGGAGAACTTCTCATCCGAGCCACGAAGCCCCGCTGAGCACTTCCCAGCACAAACACTGGGACCGAGCAGCAGACGCAGGAGCAGTCTGCTTAGCTTGTACCCAACAAAGAAGAAAAGATTAATATTAAAGAGTCCGTACTTTTTTTCCCCCCCGCCTTTGCAAGCTGTTACAAACCCCATGTTTCACTCCATTATGTTCCAGGTTAAGCAAGATTGCAGAATAAGGAGGGGGTTGAGGGGTTGAGCAAATGTCTCCTGCTAAATTTGCATCGGGGAAGGGAAATATCTATGGCCTTACATAGTTATTCTCAATCAGTGTCCAGGGAGTATAAACTATACCTGTTCTACCTAAATGAACGCTTATTTGCATTCAAGGCAGGACTGAGATGCAAAGCATCAACAACATTTCTAATTATAACTATGTGAAATATTACCCCACTCCTATCAAAGATCATAAAAGAGGACATGCACAATAACTCCCTCTCCTCCACCTCCAGGAAAGGCAGAAAGCTGACTACAAGCTTTGTTTTTTTGAAATACTTTCCGTTTCCCTCCTCTTCAGGAACACTTACAGAGAAAACAAATTACCTATGGCTTCGAAGTTGGTAATGGAACTGGTCTGCAAACATGTCTCAGCATAAGATCTCAGGTCACCACCCTAAATTTCTTTGTATCTCTAGCCTCGAGCAAGTTTAACTTGTTTACTAAAACTGGCTCAACGCCCCCCCCCCCCCCAAAACCCAAAAAACAACCCAACCAAAAAAAACCCTACACCAAAACAAAACAAAAATCACCCCAAATATCTGTAGAGGAATATTCTCCAAGGGCAAAGAGGAACTGGCAGTATTGGTTAAGAACTAGATTATCTCCTGTGCTTCTTGAACAGATGGGGGGGGGAAGGAAAAAAAGGAAGAATGACCTCATGATATCCTGACAAATGGAAGCTATGGAGTTTTCCATCCCCTAAATTTGGAAAATGGTCTCTTATTTAATACAAAGTCATGGAAACCCCACCACGAGCCGGGGCCAAAGGCAGTTTGGGCTCAAGAAAATACATTTGTTCTTTATTTTTTACCACATAGGCGCCACTCAATGCTGCAAATAAATTGATGATGAGAAGTAGGCAATAGGAAGCTACCAGCAGGAACTGAATAAATATTTATAGATGTCCCAACATACCTAGCAAAAAGCCTACAAAAGTTGAATGTAGGAAGCTAGCGGGATCTGACCATGGTGAGAAAGACTCTTAGAAAGAATTTTTGGCATTATCAGTTAGTCTGGGCACATCTCAACCAAATGTGGACATGAAGTACACCTACAACGGAGGTTGCTGCCCCTCCCAGCCTCTCTTCTCTCTCACCCAAATGTACTCCAGAACGTGAGACCCGCTGCTGTCTACAAATAGCTCGCAGATGGTGCTATACCCCTCAGATAGACTGTAAAGAAACACAAACCCAACACCATAATTCAATCCAGCTGCAAGCTCGGAGAGGCACCCAGCCCATCATCTGTGATCCAGCCTGTGCTCTGCTCTGTTGAGTGCCTGGGGGCACCAACAGGGTTGGCTCACAGCCCTACCACAGAATAAGTGGTAAAACATCACCCAAAATAAGAAAGAACATCTTACACAGAAGAAGAAAGAGAGCAGCCATCACATTCTTGCATGTGGGAGATGCCTGCATCTTAAAAAACAAGCCTCTTTTGATTAGATCTGGGCAAAAAAACATAAAAATCAGAGAGGAGGGAATTACTCTTACTAGATAACGTAAAAATATTTACACAATGGTTCCTAACAGTCCATACACATCAAGATTTCCTCCTTTCCTTTAAGTGCGCACACAGCCCCTTTTACATCTGTTATCTTCTTAGGAAAGGGGTGATGAAGAGGAACTGCTTGAACTGCCCTGGACAAGGTCCCGCCTCCAGGCACTAGCTCCGCAGGTGAGCTCTCACCTGTGCAGTGCTTCAGAAGGAAGCAATGCCTCGGCCAGGCACAGGGTGCCAGCCACCACAGCTTGTGTCTGCCTGTTTGTAAAGGACGGGGAAGAGAAAGTGATTTTTCAGGAGCAGAAGTCCAGCGGCTGGGTGTCCGTGCATCATGCTCAGCTCCTGCGGTGTCCCCTTCCCGCAGCCACCCCACTGATGGAAGGAGACCAACAGCTTGGGCCAGCGCCTCCATCGCCGCCCATCAGCACCTGGGAAGCTCCAAAGCAGCATCTCCAGTTGGTCACTCAACGCAGCGTAAGAAGGAAGGCACAGATAAATGGGATGCAGCAAAGGGAGGCAGAGACAGAGCGAGGGATTACTTTTTCTTGGTACATCAGAGATGATTTCTGATGCTCTACACCATGGCAATTGCAAGAATAAAATGGACAACTATTGATATATTGTTACTTTAACTGTCTGGAAAAGACAAAACAAAATAAATAAAAGTATTTCACTTAAGATCATTAAACCATTTTTCCAAGAAATCAAGAGAAAATCCTATGCACAACAGATATTCAAAACCCAATGAGACGTGAAAAAAAAAATCATCAGGGAGAACAGGATGGTCCCCATGAGCTGAAAAGCTGACAGACAGCACACCTCCATTAGATGAAAGCACATCCTTTTAAAATGTTATTTAGCATAAGAGTTGTAAAAATGTGTAATACCTAGTGCAATACCTCAGAGGCTGATCAGGTCATTACTTCATACAGAAACCATGACTTTACTTGGAAGAGATCTTTCATTCACTAATTAGCATCAGTGCTTTAATATGAGAATATTTAAGTTTTAATCTGAGCCAAAGTCTCACCACTGTGTTACAGAAATTAATTTTGTTATTGGAAGTAGCATTCTCTTCCAAATCACTGAGCTGCAGACTACTTGCTACAATGAAAATGGCTTTCCTTTATAAGCATTTCTGCAAATGTCCAGCTTGGTTATTTATACTTTGCCTCTTAGAAATTCCTCATACATCTTTTCAACTGATTCATCATTTCCTTTTATTCAACATTCAAACCCAATGCGAAGGGATTCTATTAATTGTTCAGAAGCATCCTCATTTTATCGATGGATGAAATTTTATACTATTGCTGGTGAAGTGTAGCACCAGCAATAAAGCTGGCAAAGTTTGCCTTCCTTTGGGATAAATAGGAAAAAAATTATATCCGTTTATCATCGCAGAGAAAAAAAAGTTTATGTTCCCCTAAACTATGACTCACTGAATTTTTTGGTTTTGTTTTTAATTTATTTTTAAAGGAATTTTAACAGCCTTTTTTTCTTCAGGAAGTTTAAGGGTTGCAAAACTTCCTTTTCCTCCCAATATTATTATCTGTCAAGAGAAGAAAGAACCTCCAAGCTGTTGCATCGGAGGTTGGCAGAACTGTAAGCTTACCTTAAAAAGGCTGATAGTTAAGCAGATGGGTCACAACTCTAAGTTTGTTACAGAAAAATAAATGGGTTATTGAGAGGTAGTATGGAAGTCACAAATCCATCAGTAACATCTAGTCTGTCCTAACCATTCCCACCACCTTTGCACTCTGTCAGGTTCAGACAAGACCATTGTATTACTGCTGCAGTCTCAATGCTATTTAGGGAAAAAGAAAAAGGTTAAAATAAGATTCATTTATAACTGTATCATTTAAGTCCTGTTTACCAACCATCTAGGTAAGCATTTCAGAATGTATATTCTCTATAGATTGCAGAAATATTAACCAGTGAGATAACTGCATGACAGCATCAGAATTGAGACACGTCTACAACTTGCTGAGAGAAGGGAAGAAAAAAAACAAAAAGAAAAAATTTAAAATCACACTTTGTCAGGTCAGTTTTGCAGTTTCTGAAATGCCAGTTGTTCATTTTAGCACACCACTAGTCTCAAACGGTGAAGGTACTGTCAATCAAAATACTCCGATCACAAGCAAGGTCTGGGCTTGTATTTAGGCACAGGAGTGAGAGAAGAGGTAGGGTAAATAATATCTGTTCTGGAAATGTATTTAGATATAAAAAAGTGGCAGAATAATGAAGACATTAAAATACACAGGTTCGCACACCCCAGCCTGTAAGAAGAGCAGCGGCAGCGTTACGTTAATGGCCGGTTACAGCTCAAGTCGCCCAGGACTCTTTTTGTCTCTTCCTGTTCTTTTGGCTCACAGCCCGTTTAGATGAGAAAAGTGACCGTGTGCCAGCGGTGCTCGTGTGTCCCGAGTGCTTCAGGTCCTTTAAAGATAGATGGAGGGTCATGGCCTTCATTCTCCAGGTCTGTATTTTTAAGAACCATTTTGCATACCTTCAGTGTGGGGGCGATCTCTCAAGAGCCATTACAACAGAGGCTTAGCTTTCAGTCTTGCTTTGCATCTGCCCTCTTAAAAGTCTAATTTCTCACACGCTCATCGCCCCTCCCCAAAATGAGTATTCCCAACTTAGGTTCCTCTTGAGACCAAAATTTAGTGTCTTCCATTGTATAATCTTCAGCTAAAGCACTGTATCCTTCTATTAAACTTTTATCTTCAGCCACGGTATTTTCCCGAATTGTCCAAAAATGCCATAACCTGTTTTTAGCAACCCATAGGCAAAGTGCCCAACACCTCTTTGAGCTGCAATACAGCCTTCACCCCTAATTGTCCAAGCTCTCATGACTACAGTCACCTCTTCCTTTACTCTTAGGAACAACATTTGAATTTGAATGCTGGAGCCTCATGTTTCATCCCTGTTAGATGAACCAGCATATCCATTTCCAGCACTAATAAGTTCAAATGAGTAGTGACAGTTTCCAGTCATGCAGAAACATAGGCAGACTCAGATGTCATTCTCAAAATGGTAACTGATTTGAGAGAGAGCATCACAGTCAAATTGCCAAAATAGATATCTGTTTTTAAATGACTCATTAAAATCCAGGGCAGATCAAAGGGCTTGATAGCAAAAGGATTATTAGGCAAAAAACTCCCACCATATTTAAAGTGTTAGCTAACATGTTAGAATCCCCAAGAAGATAAAGCAATTTTATTTTCAAACAAAAGTACTTGCCTTTGTGAGAAAAGACAACTTATTATTAGTTCAAGATAAAAATCACGGTACTGGAGGTGAGCCAGTTTATTGTTTTCACAGGACTTAGCAGACTGAACTCCAGATAACAGAAGAATCCCAGGGCTTTGCAAAAGAGGGATATAAAAGCTACAAGCTCTGGTTTCTCAAGCGGCAGCACTGACATTCCCCATTTCAGACCTCTGTTTGCTACCGCTGTCATAGCCACACCTGATATCATGGCTGGGGATTTAATTTTCTAGGGTCATTGGCAGACATTTTGGCTTTCACTGTCTAGTAGCTAAGCAATACAGCTCTGCAACCAGTGCAAAAGATCCAGAGACTGTAAAAATACATGGAAACAAAACCAGTTTCTTTTGCTCCATCCATACAGTGCATGCTATGAAAAACACGGGCTTCATAAGCAAGAAAATTAGCGATGTACTTCCCATTTAACTGTTAGCCTTTACAGGGCTAAGTCAAGATAGAGAAAGACTGGAGTGAAAACAAATTGAAGCGCCTCATGGCTGGGGACCCTGGAGGACCTCCTAACTCCCAACAGTCACATACGGAAGTTTTTCATGGAGGTGACACGAGGCCCCGTATGTCACCATTCTGCTCATTCCCCAGTCAGCAGCCCCCACTCCTTCATCTTCACATCACTTACCACTGCTAGTACACCTACCGCTACAACGCCAATACTGAAATCATGACAGCTGATCCTTCAGCCTAGCAAGCGACTGGAAATCGGGATGGGCTTAGACAAATTTACCGTAAAACTTGCTGAGCTTTGTTTCAGAAAATACTGAGTAGCAAAATTGAGGATGAGCTGCCATATTTCAGTCATTAGCTTCAGAAACCCTAAACAGCCAACCTCGCACACAAGAGATCTCAACTATTTATAAAACAAACAGCCCCAAACCAGAGATGTTAATTCTCACGTTTACTTCACCACAGTGCAGGAGGTGCGCAAAATACATTATTTGTCACTAAGCACTCACATCAATCTCTGAATTTCCACCTCTCATCTGAAATCTACAGCTGAACAGAGTAAAATCAGAATCAATCTATATGAACCAGTGTATCGCAGCCCTTTCAGCCTCTCTTCACTATACGGTCTGAAGATGGTAAGCATTTTAAGACTTCTTTGTAGTTGATACCCCAGTGACATACCAATGAGATGGAGTAATTCCTGAGGACTGCAAAAGAACAGTAAAGAGAGACAAGGGAGAACTTTAGGTAGTTTTAGATCCTCTCTCTCTCTTTTTCTTAAAAAAGCCCTCTCTTCTCAGATAAACAGAGGGTTTTTCTTGGTTTATTTGCTTTTATGTCTGGAGTTAGACATTGCCCAGCAGAGTCTTCATGAAAACATAACGCTCGTTTAAAATAGTACACACTTCAAACAAAAGATGTGCCTCACACTATGATGAAGACACAGAAAAAATAACAAAAATGGCAACAAATTCTTTTAAATTATTTCCAAATGATCTGAGTTTCTATTAATAAAACAAGAATTTTCTCGGAGTTTGTTTTGGGTTTTTGTTGTGGGCTGTTGTTTTTTTAATTTGAGATTCTGGGCCTCAATCTCACAAGCACTTAATTTAAACAGCAGGCAGAAAGACAAGTTGTCCCATTACTATCAGTGGAACAAAAAAGTATTTATAGATCAAGATTTTGATCCTGAATCAACCCTCTCCCCTACAGTTGAGCGGAACTCTTTCATGAACACCACCACCAAGCTCCAGCAGGGCTGAAGAATACCTTCACACTGCTCAAGGTAGGTCTTGGGCAAATCTCGGTCAGTTTTGAAACAAAAGGTTTCTGTTCACTACATCCAGCGAAGGGGAAGAAGATTTATTGCTAAGCCACAAATGCTTGAGTACTACTGTAGACCAGAGCCTACGCTCTATCGGATTCACTGTATACAAACTGCATCATTATCTGGAACATATTAACTGCTGAAGACACATGGACACATGTACGTTACCAGATGTGGTTTTCCTAGTCAAGGCACTAGATCTAAATGAAAACAAAATACACAGCTGTTGTAAAACTGGAAAGAAACTGAAAAACTATCTGCACAGAATACATACACATATGGTCTTAAATGAGGAAAAGCAAGACAGGACAAAAGCCCTGCTTTTTTTTTTTTTTTTTTTTTCTGCTGCCAGAGCAATGACTCGGTGTGTTTCTAGAATCTCTTGGAGGAATGTGTGTCCAGAGTGGAGAGTGCACATTTAGACCGAGAATGTTAATTAGATACTGTTTCTAATCAGTGAGTGCAATGCCACCACCCAAATGCCTACCAAAAAAAAAAGTTTCAGTACAACAAAAATGAACCCAAGCTCCAGAGCTGCATCTATCACAAGGAAGAACAGGGGAATACCTGGAAGTCTCTGTCATTTTATGTCATCATGGCAACAACGCTGCCTCAGAACGTTTCCTTCCCATGCAATACTCCCATGCGGGGGGGGGGCATGCAGGGAGCACAAAGAGAAAGGTCATCCGTAAAATGACTATGCACTATTCCTTACATCCTAAAGACAACACAGCACTAAAGCTCTGTGAAGGAGGTTTTAAGATGAAGCAGGACTTGCATAACTTGTGACACATTCCCAAACAGTCTTTGTGGTTTCAATTTACTAAATTGCCTGAAGTAACATCTGTGAATCTTGTTCAGTAGCAGCCACAAAGGAGATATGACCATGGAGCGAAAGCGTTATTGCTGATATTATTTGGAGTACTAGCACATGATGCAGCTGGACACCTGAGTCACTGTACAACATTATCTCCATGGTCTAGGAGGTAGGAAGGTCCCGAGTCCCTCAAATATGTCAAGGTGGACCTATACAGGAACCTCCCCAACACTTTGATGGATTCTTCCCACAGGGTAATATAGCCTTTAACTGTTAGAAACTGTTTTCCCATGTGAGGCAAAAGCTATTATGCAGAAAAGAATACAGTGGTCCAGAAAGTGATCTGAGTTTATACAATTCACACAGTGAAGCACGAAGAGAAAGAAGTACAGACTCCAGGATCATCTGCTTTTAGCCTGTGAGGTTTTGGGGGAAAAGGTCTATATGCAGAGGAGGAAATCTGTACTGCATTTGCTATGTGCCAAGAAGTATACATAAACACAAACAACAGTATCCAGAGGGTAGTACCACACAATTCAAGCACAGAATCACTAAAAATTCACTAATGTACTTACTGAAAAATGCCAATGTTTGTCAGAGGCAGGTAGTTTGACTTATTGTGTCTATCTTCCTCAGAGAGGAAGGACAAGAAATCTTGTTTTATATTTTTCTACCAGAAATAGAAGGGCAGAAACTCTCCTCCTTCATACACTCTAGAGGTCAAACTAGATGATGTAATGATGCCTCATGGCTTTAAACAGGTTTTATAGATTATCTGACTTAAAAATAGGCATGATGTTTAAATAAGATTCTCTTGAAACTGAGCGCCCAGTACAACAAATCTCCAGTCACTGGCTAAGATCTGGAGAAGCTATTGCAATATGAATAATTGTGACAAATGAAAGGGAAAACCCTAGGTAGGTATTCTGAAATTGAAATTTTATCCCACTGACTATCCACCTGAAAAGTACACGACACTTACTATCTTCTATATAGTCTGCATTAGCCAGGTGCAGATCTCCAGAAAAGCGTGCAGACAGAGGATGTGCCTATGGTGCAGACACCATCTCAGGTTTGGATGCTGGACCCAGTCGAGCCATGGCAGCAAGGACCTCTGTCTTCAGCCAAGAGGCACGGAGCCCACAGCATCCTGTGTGACCGTAGCCTGTTTCTGCTACTGGGAGAGTACAATTAAAATTGGCTTAGATATGCCTGCACCGTCCTGACATCTCTGCTGTAGGCACCCCTCTGAATAACCTAATTCAAAGCCTGTTACCATACAATAATCGCCAGAGGTCACGCTGTCATGGTTCAGATGAGGACCTGAATTCATTAAGTGAACCAATATACGCGTTGCCTTTTCACTCCCTTTTCAAGTACAAGGCCAAAGGAGGAAGCACAGGAGAGACACGCTGTCATCCTGTCAATGGAGCTGCTTCTTGTCAGCTACACCAAAAATACAACACAGCAAACCCCACCAACTCGTATGAACGGTCTGGAAGTCCACTGGAAATCACTTAATTTTTTGAGCCGGTGAGTACATGAACAATAGGAATCAGATTACTTTCTTCATATATGTTGACAAGGGCAATTTCATTTTATTTATTATGATAATTCATAAAGCACCATCAAATACAGTGTAGAATCTCTTATAAAAATAATTACAGTCTAGTAATGCAAGATCTCATTGAAGCACACCATTAATTCTGTGACAGTTAAGGAACAAGCCAAATACTTTGCGCAAATGAAGGATTAGCAAGGTTTCAACACCCATATTTCCTTGCACTTAAAATGTGCAAGGAGCGAACCTTATTAAAACAGCATTTCATATTATACTTTAAAATTATAGCCCCTTAGGCAGATTTTCTGTACTTCAAAAGATAGCTATTATACTACTATATGTTATAGTCAAGAATAACAGAAAAAGAAATTCCTATCAAATTGCTGTACCGCTGTATACAGGAACCATAAAATAGTTGCTCTTCCCTACAGCCCTCAAGAAAACCCAGATTTTTATTCAAAACAAGGTGTCACGGGTCTCACACAACAGAGAGAGAACAGCTTTAATACAATGCTATGAATTGTCTTCCACTTTGCTACAGAAAATATTTTGAGCAGCTAAAGCAACATTTTCTGAACCTACCATCCAGCATTTGGGACATCTCCATATGGGCCTCAGGGTTATATTGCCTACCTCTGTGTGTTTAAACTGCTTCTGTTTCTACGCAGAAGGACTTTGTGGTTTTACGCTTTATGGTTGTTTTTAAAATAGGATTTCCCTAAAAATACAGAAAGCTGGTGCCTTTTCTTCTTGCTGTTTAATGATGTTCAAAGCTATCTGAAAACTTGCTTATTCATAATCATAAAGGACTGAATCAGTTCCCTGCTTTGCATCATTTCTGTATAGAAGTCCTTGCAGTGCAGCCACTATGAAATCAGGCCACCCAGGATCCAAATTCATGCGATCTCTCTAATGTGTTAACTGATTCAAGTCTTCATAATTAAAACTGATCCAAAAGCTATTAGGAAACATCCCTAGCAATTTAAATAAGCATTATACTGGATATTAAGATATGATTAGAAACAGATGACTTGTTACAGGCAGTTTGACAGCCCAACTTAATAAACTAGAACCCCCTAAAAATCACCAGAAATACCTAACAACAATATTCAAATTGAGATCTCATAATGAGCAATTAGGAATGCTGAAAGAACTCACAGAAGGTGTTGCATTATTCCAAACTTTTCCATCTTATCTCAGATGTTTATAGTAAAAAGAACAGAGAAGTTTTCTTCAAAGCACAATTATTATCCGCCCTCTCCAACATTCCAGCAACACAATATTCTTCTTATTAATGCCACCGAGTAACCCCCTCGGATCGTCAGGAGACGTTAGCAAAATAATTGTTCCACCTCAGTGTTCCTTTGTTACTTTATTTTTCTCTTACCCTTATTACTTCAAGCAGAAATGACTTGGAGATATTATCATTAATTTACCAAAACCAGAATTCCCCTGCATTTATTTTCTTTTAGGTTAAAGTTTTACAATTAAATTGTACATTAGAGCTAAATCTAATAATGTTCTACCTGGCTAAAACGCATTGGTCCACTAAGTCTTCAGTTTAATTTTTCCCCCTCTCTCATTTTGCTAACGAGAAGAGAAATGAATCTACCTTCAAGCCTGTTGGAATCAATCTTCTTTTCTCTTTCTCACAATTTATAAGTCAGAGGCTTAAAAAGTGTTCATATCCTCTTTTAACAAGCTGGTTATGCGAGATAAGCACAAGAACATTAATAAAAATAGCTCAGCGTTAAGTCATGGATGTTTTACAGAAGTAGACCTTAAAAAAAAAAAAAAATCCTAAAGGCTAATTGTGATTTATAGCACGTCTCTTTTCCTATACGACCAATTATCAATCATCTCTAAAAGATCCCTTCTTTCACGTGCCAATGTCACAAATGCAACTGCTGCCAGCTCATTTCTAACCAGCTGAGACACTGCACAGCATGGACCACCCCCCAGTTAGCCCTGTGACTTGTAAACGCTGGCATACTGCAAAAGAGGTTTTATTCCTTCCCAGTTATGGATTATTTTTTTAACTTTTTTTTTTTTTACTTTTTTTTTTCTTTTTTAAAGAAGTCCTTCACAAAAATTTCATAGCTGGAAGCACAGCTTCTCTCATCTCATCTCTCCCACAGATTGTGCCTTGGTATGGTCTCCACCGTCACTTTTACCACCACCGTCAATGTCTCCAGTGTTCACAAAAACGAACCTATATCTAGAACAACGATAATATAACCACCAGCACTGAAACTTTTATTACTGCAATTACAACGAAGCAGCTGGTGGTAATAATAATAATACTTAGCATTTATATGGTGCTTTATATCTTCAAAAGGCTGTATAAACATTTGCTAATTAAGCCTCACAACTCCTGAGAGACACACATTTCCGTTTTTATGAGTAGGAAAACTGAGGCAAAGAGACAAAACAGCTGTCTCCAAAATCAAGATCTTTAGATGATTTTAAAAAATTGGAATGGACATCTCTTTGGACAATAAGAATTTTGAGAGTTATAAAAGTACAGCTTAGAATACTCACAGAATCCGATGGGACATAAACTTTCACACACTGCATCCACCCCCTCCAAAAAAAGTCAGTAAACATCTTCCCTGGGAAGACGAGGCTGACTGCGGCCTGCTGCTCTAAGCTACTTGCCATAGGCTGGTAGGACCACCTCAGCTGTCAAACACCCAACCTGCAAGTCCGAGCCCCTTTGAAGAAGTTGAATAAGCTGCACAAAACAGTGACTTCAATCAGTCACCACCAAGACTGGTCCTCAGCATCAACGTGCTTCTCCTCCAGGGCCGTATTCTGCTCTATCACTATTTAAGAAACATATGAACACTTTTTTCTTGCATGTCAACATTTAGCTTTAATATAAAGAGTGAGAAAACCTGTAAATTCTAAGCAGAAAAGAACAAATGCCACCACATATTGAAGGCACTTCTGAGAATATCTTACATTCATATTCAGTAAGACATTGATTGAACAGACTTTTTTTGTGTGCATTAAACACCTCACTCACATAGGGAAAACAAATGCCTACACACACTCTAACACCTCCTATTCAGGTCTTGAGCTCTACAACTGCTTGAAGTGAGCTTAAAATTATTGCCTAGATAAAACACACGGCATTGAACCTTTAGAGAAGACATTACTTTTAAAGCCCTATTCCACAAAGACTCGACTACCCATGTAATTTCACATATGATATGTCCCACTGTGATCAATGGATCGGAAATGCATTTCAGGAGACACTGAAATAAAGACTAATGACAGAAAAGGAGAAAAAGAATTGGTTTGTGAGCAAGAAAAACCTGTACCACAAGAAGTGGTGTGACGTGCATTCTGCAAAGCTGGACACGGAGCACTATATGCAACCAAAGAGTGATGTAAAACAAAAAGGGGAGAGAAAACTTAGGGGGAAATAAAGAAACAGAAAGAAGAAAAAAAAAAAAGAGGAAACTGAAGTTGTATCAAGACTCAAGAGCAGGATGGACCAGAATATGGAAGGTGGTGGAGAAACATGACTCGTGCAAGTGGAGAAGAAAGGAAAACATTAAGAGCTAACCCAGGGGCCAGGTTGAGCAGGGAGAAGAACCGAGACCAAAGCTGAAGGCAAGGCTCAAAATGCAGCAGTGCTTTAGCAGCCACGAGAAGGGAAACAGTAACTGCAGCGGAGAAGCTGTGTTTGTTTCTGGGCAGTGGCAGGACACGCGTCACACCACCAGGAGTGATTTACCTAATGGACACTAAGGTACGAAGTCCAGATTCCTCACTCTGTCCTGCCCTCTGCACATAAGATAGCACTAAGAGGCTAATTACCAGTTAGCCTGAATTTATTAGCCATAATGAAGTTTGCAGCTAAAATAGGAACAGACTCCACCCTCCTACCTCCCAGCCCTCTGCCCTCACCCCTGGACAATTCTTTATCCCTAAATACAGGAAGAGAAGGAAACAGAAGAGATTAAACATTACGCTAAGGTTGCAAGAGCATGGGAAGAATTGCAAAGCAATAAATAATGCTAGAAGTGGGGAAGCAAGTAAGTAATTCCACTTTGGGAAAAGCGAGCCTGAGACAACATTGAAGTAAAAGAAGAAGAAAAACGTGTATTTAAACACACAGCCTGCAACCCAGTTCCGAATGTGAAACATACATGTATATTTATATCTCCAACTGAAGGCAGTATAATGCACTCACTGGCTTCTCAAGACGTGTTGTGCAAAGCCGAAAATTACCTTAGGTGCACATCTATAAATGGCTGACTTTTCCATGCCATTTTCAAAATGGCAGGGAAGATCATCAAGCTGAATTTTATTACCACTTGATATCACAAACTCCTCATGATGTAACTCAATTTCATTACGTAGTCCTTGCTATATCATTATCATCTGCACTCAGTTACAGTGAGGAACTCAACATGCGAGATGCGTGTCTCACTCTTTGTACAAAGGTCACACGTTCACGGGCTCTAATAGAACTGCACATTCAAGATATTTTTATGATGTACACTGAGATTCTCGCAGGCACTGAACTCTTACCGAATCCCTGTATCAACCAGATACCTAACTCTCCAAAACACCAAGTGTTAAATCCCTTATGGCTTAGAAAAAGAAAGCTTTCCTCAAGGCTAATTACTCCAAACTGTATTTTACACTGGAAACAAAGAGATCTTTGACTCGGGAAATAGAGAAGATGACACCTCAGACACACTGTGGAAGCAAGCAAAGAGAGCAGTGGTATCGGAAGAAGGAAGAGTACATCAGAACGAAGAGCAGAGTCCTGAACCTTCATGAAAGGAGCATTTGGAGGGCTGAATTAACATTAAGCCCTCTCAACCAACCCCAGGATGAAAGGAAGTGCTCATTAACCAAAGTTCATGTTTCAGGTGGAAGACAAATCACTAGGAGCATTAAGCGAACAAATCGCAGCAATGTCAAATTCCACCTAAAGTTAAAACATTGATAAAATTGGGATAATCTTGTACCTCACCAGGCATCTGCAAGTATTAAAGAATAAATGGACTTCTTTGATCTCGTGCATTTCTCGTGGTTTTTAGATCAAGTTTTATGCAGCTGATTTGGGAGGTATGTTAAATATTGTCTCCCTTTCCTCATGGGTCTGGACCTATACTAAAGAACAGCCAAAAAGGCGCTGTTAACATCTGACTTTCAGCTTCTCTTTGCACTTGAGCCAATTTCTGGAAGGTGAGGGGGAGGAGAAGTGAGTACTGATGGGAGAAGCAGCAAGCCTAGTGCCTGCTTTTCTACTTGGTCAAATCTTTAAAAATGCTTTTACATGCAGGAGCAGAAATCAAAGTAATACACACAAATCCCCATGAGTCATCCCTTTATTTTCCAGTTACAAACATTCCTGAGCTACAGACATTAAGGCTCGCAGCGATACTCCTGCAGTAGGTTAAGTCTGAAGCATGCAGGAGCTACAGCAAATTCCAGCCTCCTGCCTCAAGACCCAGCTATGGCAGCTCCACGATTAAGTCAGCTGAATACAGCTCCTCTTAAGCTCGCAGAAGGCTTGAAAGAAGTCAGATGTTTCCTTATCTGCAGCAGGAATCTATAAAATCCAGAAAATCCATAAATGGTAACATTTGGGACTATTAAAAGATAAATTCTCCATCTCATGTAAAACAAATGTATTCTTGAAAAGCAAAAACCAAACCAAAACAACAACAAAAAAAAACAACAGACAAGTTACCTGTACAAAGCCTACTATGTTACTGTACATCCGTAACACCTACACTCGCACAACAGATGCCATTCTTAAAATGGTGAATTTTTCCTAAGTATTCTCAAAGGTTTCACAGTATTACAGGACAATGGGTTCATAATTTCACAACCCAGAGTTTTATAGCAGGTTTTTTTTCCCCACATAGTTTTATAGAGAACGTAGCAATTTCCAGTGGTTGGTCAAAATGCCAATTTGAGTGAAGCTTTAAGAGCAAATGTAGGTAGAATCCCCCGTCACACCATCAGTAATGAAGATGCCTGTTATGCATCAGAAAAGGACACAACAGAAATCCCCACAGAAATGGATAACTTAAGGAGAGATGTACAAATTCCACAGAAAATACTAACCCCGCCTCTTTGAAGCTACAGACATCTGCTAACTTTGTCTATCCAGAATGGATAAGGTTGCTTAAGTCTTTTCAGAAAAAGACAAAGGTAATAAATGCAAAGAAAGTAATTTGTAATTTGCTATTTCCACTTTAGATGTCAATCCTGTGGAGACCGATAGCATGAGCAACTTTAATTACCTAGACAGTGGCATAGAGAGGGAAGGGAAGAAAGGACTGGAAGTGTTCAACTAGCAGCATACAAGGCCCTGAGTGGGCTAATATTTAAAAATTTTACTGAAACTGACATTACAGAATAAAATCAAAGGCATGTATTAGTGATTGTGGGCTCATGGTCACAGTTCAAAATGAAAACAGGTCCTCCAAAGCTAATGCTAACAACTTTTCCATTTGTAACTAACTGACTCATTTTTTTATCCCCTCAGTGTCCATGACATGCAATTAAAACCAAAAAGAAAAAAAAAAAAACACAAAAACACACAAAAAAAATCCCTCCCCACAAAACAGCTGTGAAGATTGCTTCTTCCCACATCATCATGGTCTTTCCAAGAAGGCTGTGACTAACCTCACCAGGCAACCAGCAGAAATATGTAGGATCTCTGAGTATCAAATGCTATAAAGACACTTTGTCTTACCTTTCCATTTCCGTGAATGGAGAGCTCTGTTTTGTAAACAGTTGTGCAAATGCTTTGCTACCCCCCCCCCCCACCCCAAATAGTGTCACTGACTTTGATGAAACTAAATGACTTTATACCTAAGTTCATGTATGGGCACAACAGGGAGAAACCCAGCATCACTCAGGACGGCAGTAACAGCTGAAACTCCCAGAAAAATGTAGAATTCAGATGATAGCGATCATCCAACTTGAGACTAGGGGTGGGAAAGTGAAATTCCTAGGTATCAGGGTTAAATCTGTACGAAACTATGAGAAATTCAGTATGTTGGATCAATGGATGAACCAGGGTCTAACTCTGGAGTTGAGAGAAAATGGCAGCAGCTACAGCTCTCCCTGGAAGCAAGAATTCTAGTTTCTGGTAATGCAAAGCATTTAATATTGGAAAAACAAGAGAACTAGCACTGAAAACAAGCAATTAGCTTCTTAGTCCTTTTTTTTTTTTTCCAATATATATAATTCTCCTGTTAGTTTAGTTACCAATTTTTTTTTTTTAGATACTTACAGATTTAGCACGTATAGTGTAAATACGACCCTGCTATGAGGAAAAAGGGCATTTCAGGCATCATGCTGCTCTCTGTACCACAAAACAAATACCGAGGCTTCACAATCAGTTAAAAGCCATCTAGTCACAAGCTGTTGATGATCCTCCTTGGGAACCCAGCTTAGGTCTAGAACGATGAAAACTCTGAAACCCTATGGACAAAGGGGACACAGAACCAGACGCTGTAAGTGAGAAAGCAAGAAGAAATCCTGGTTTCAAAGGAATGTGAGAAACAAACCTATCCACACGCAGAAAACGCGCACACAAGCAAAGCACACCTTTCCAGTTCTCTGTGAACGGAGATCCTAGGATCAGGCCACGCACACTGTTATCATAAGCAAATCAGCTCTGAGGTGTTAAATGTCCTTTCTGGCCACTAGCCCTGTAGCAGAGAGAGGAGTTTGGAGGGGTCACTGACCAAAGGGCTTCCATTTTTCTGTCCGGCACAGCTGAAAGCTGTATTTTCAAGAAAATCTCATACCTTTGATCAGTTATTCACAGTTTAGCAAGACAGGATGATGCAGGAATTGTAATTAGGAGTGTAAGAGAAGCAAGTGTTGGACACTGAAACCAGAGTTAGAAAGCACTTTATTTGTGCAGGCTTCGCTGTGTGGACTTGAAGTCTTCTGTTATCTCACTGCAGCAGCTGAAGAGAAAAGTTCTTATATATTTAATATATTTTAACCCTCAGGGTACCAATTATTCGACTTCAGATGTTTAGATTTTAATAAGCTTTCACCCGCAAGGGAAAAAAATGCAGCAGTTAATGTGAGTGATTTGCCATTTACAGCTAGGCTATGGACAGAAAGAAAATCAATCATATCTCACAAATTTAGTTGTCACCAAGTGCAAAACTTCTGTATTTTTTTCCATCTGTGATTTTCACAACAGAAGTTAAGTATCTTTAGATCAATCTTGCACTCTGTTTTATTGCTCTATATAACCTGGCACCTAATCACTATTGGGTGTTGTTGCTTGTGGGGTGTTACCTGCCTCCAATTAAATCTAATGGGATGCTCTGGCTGCTTTCAAAATTACACACAATCAAAAACATTCATTCTGAGCTACAAGAAGGCATAACTCAATACTGCAGCTATTAGGAGTATGTGACAATACAAGCCAGCTGGACAATACAAGCTCAAAGCCACTTACATTGCCACAGCCTCCCCCAGTAAAAGCCAGGAGCACAACCTGCTTACGTGGAGCTTGAGCACAGTATCTCATTACCTGACGATACCCATATGTTAATAACGCTACACTCACTGTGAACTCTGAATCAAGATGAGATACGCTGCATCTCCCTTACACCTTGGAAATCCTGTGAGCTCTTTGCAGTCCCCACTGCCCACCGAGAAGAAACAACCGACCCATTTCAGGCCCGGCCTAGGAGAGGACCACTTCTCAGAGGGCACAGGTTGCAGCATTTCCATGGCTACTCCATGTAAAGGAGATCGGTCACACAATGCTGAGTCAGTATTTCCAGTTGCTAACAACAAAAATGGTCATTTTTATGTTCTCCCATGTAAGCATTTTTTGTAGTTGACATATAGACATTGCACAATCACAAACGAGAAGAAAGATGGTCAAAAGGAAGGGAGGAGGACCACATTTTTGATGATGAAGGACAGGCACAATTAAAATATGATCTACGCTGCAAAAAACCACGAGATCCATCATTTGGTTAATCTTTCAGCAGACACAACAGTGTGTAATACAGCAGTAATACTTTTATCTTCAGTACTTCACTATAAGTAAACAAAGCAGACTCCACCAAAGGTCATACTGCCACGTGTCTATAACTCTGGGGGGCACAAGACACCCAAGCCAAGGCAAAGCACAGTTTTGGAGTAGGAGGATTGGTTCCCAAACAACATCCTTAAGAAAAAGTTGTTCCACCCTTCTCTTGCCTGCTACTAGCTGGCTTGAAACTAGGGTTTAGTGGAAGCCACAATGTCTCACTTTTTATGGATACAGCGCAGCCCTATTGAGACTACGGGGGGGGGGGGGGGGGGGGGGGGGGGGGGGCAGGAGCACCTTAGATCACGCCACAAAATACCACAAACCTGTTTTCCACTGTGCGCCCAGGTCATCCTTCACGCACTGGTGCGATGCATAAGGGAGCGCGTGTCACGGCGATGAGAAGGGCAGAATGAGGAAGAACGCCAGGGAAAGTTAGCAGCTAGAGGGACGGGGCTGAACAGCAGAGGACATGGAAGACAGTCGGGCAGAGCATCAAAGAAACACGGGCGTGCAACAGGATTATCCCACCCGAAGGCTGCCCTTCGCCAGCTACCAGCAATACACACCACCTTTGGAAAAACCAGCTTAACCGCTGGGGAAAAAAATGTCTTAACAAGGGGAGAAAGCCAGGTCACCTAGAAGAAGGTGAGGCAGGAGAAGGAGGACACAGACACGGACGTTGCCCTTCCCGCACAGCGGCGGGGATCCTCGCCCTGCGCCCGGGCCACCCCCGGGGCCGCGGCGCGCTGCCGGTGGGAGCCCGGCGGGCAAGGTGCGAGCAGGTGTGGCGGCGGCGGCTCGCGTTACCGCAAGGAGGGGAGAAAAATATACGTACACCTACACATACACACGTACGCACACGGTGAGCTATGTGTATATAAAGCCACGGCGACGGGGAAAGGCACCGTCCCCAGCCGCCGCGGCAGAGCCCTGCACGGCCCGGGGGGCCCGGGAGGGAGTTCTCCAGCGGCCCCTGCCCGAGCCCAGGGCGGCGGCAGCAGCGCCCGCCCAGCCCGCGCCGGCGGGACCGGGAGGAGGCTTGGGGTTCATGCCCCGAATTCGCCATGTTACGAAGCCGGGCGGTTGCCCGGGCGGCTTTTAGGGACGCGGAATAAAAGCAGGTCTCGGCGACCGGGGGAAATCCCGCCCCGCCAGCCCCTTACCTTCCCGGGCGTCCTCCTCCCGCGGGTGCGCCGTGCAGCTCTGGGGCGGCGGGGGAGGGGGGGGCCGCAGGGCTCCGCGCGGGACGGCCGGGGCTCCCCGCCGCCGCCGCCGCCGGGCTCCGGGCAGGGGCGGGCTCCGGGTCTCCGCTCCGCGCCGCCAACAAAGTGCCGGAGCGGCGCGGGGAGGGCGCCGGTCAGCGGGAGCAGCAGCGGAGCGGAGCGGAGCTCCCTCTGCCGGCCCGCCGCCCCGCCCCGGCCCCGCCGCCCCAGCCCCAGCCCCAGCCCGCGGTCGGGGCGGGCCCGCGGCGGGGCAGCGCGGAGCCCCGGGGAGCCTCCCGCAGCCCTCCGCGCCCGCGGTGCTGCCGCCCGGCGCCATGCGGGGTCTGCGCGCTGCCGGGGGTGCGGGGCCGGCTCTCTTCTCCTCCCGCTCCCTGTTGCGCTTTACAGGGCACTCGCGAAATGCAAAGGTACTAACAGCAGGTCCGCGGAGCTGGGCTGAAACATGGGAGATGTTCAAAGTGATCGTACACGTTCACCAACAGAAAAAATTAAGCGGAAAAAAAAAAAAAAGCCTACCAAGACTCCAAAGCAAAATCCTTCCCCGAAGAAGTAGGTGTATCTAAACTGCCTTTGGAACGAGTCAGCCACGAGAACAAAAGTCTCCCATCCTCACTCGAAATCCCGGATGAAATCTCCCAGCTGTTTATGTTGTTTCCATCTGGCACCACATTCCTCCTGACCCTGACAACTTACACGTGGCTTTCATTCAGCGCAGGGGAATAGCCCATGCACAGATACTACTGGCATGCTTACAGGTAGCCAAAGTCCTGATGCTACGCTGTTGCCACAGTCGTGATTTCTATAATAAGCCACTTCCACTCCTGAAATTGGGCTGTTCCCTGAGAATCTCAGTTTTCACTGCTTTCACTTTCAAATAAGTTTTTGTCTTTTGTGACTCCAGAGAAAAGGTAGAAAACATAAATTTTTCAACAGCAGCGGACAGATAAAAAAAAAAAAAAACCTTCAGGTAGCATATAGGAGAGCTAATCTGATTTTTGAGGTTCCGTTTCTGATTTTTGATAGGGTTGAATTGCCAATCCTGAAAGACTTACAAACCTGCTTAATTATGTTCCCGAGTTTCCTTCCAGGCTTCACCAAGATTCCTCGTGAAGATCAAAATCAGCTTTAGACCAAACACATAGCCATTTCCAGGATTCCACCACGGTTATCCAAACATAGCAACAGGTCCTTTATGCTACAAAGTTTCTGTGATTCCAGGCTCTCTTCAAGAAACCCAGAGAGGAAAAGTATAAACTAATAAAAGAGCAGCTGCTTGCTGAAATTTCCACTCAGTTCCAAGAAATGAGACTTGGCAGGTCCTTGCTTTTTATAACACTCTGTGACTCATTTGCAGAGGCAGGTGAAGTCAGAGCCATCACTGCCAGAGTCATGCCCCTGAAGGCTTCTCCAGGAAGGACACAGATTCTCCCACTTTTTAAAAAAGAAGAAAGGAAGATATTGCTCAGCTACTCTTTGCAGTGGTTCAGATGCTGCATCTCTTCTAAAGTGACGCTACTCCGTGCTTGACCTGATGTTTTCCCACAAATCTTCCCGAGAATAAGGTCTGAGCTCTGCAAATTGTGTTATTTTGCCAGGCTCCCAGGCAGGTTCAGAGCTGAAGGCAGTGGGCAGCAGACAGGGATGAGGCTCGCTGAGGGCTCCTGTGCAGCAGCCAGGAGAGAGTAACCAGAGCTTGTAGATCAGGCAGGGAGAGGTGGGGCCTCACTCCACCATTGCTTAGGAGTTCACCTTAACCCTGCTTAAAAAAAAAAAAAAAAAAAAAGAGAGAGAGAGAAAAAGAAAAGCAGTTCAGGCAACTTCCTCCTCCTGGCTCTGAGCTGGCAAAGTCCCTTGTCATGCTGAATCTTCTAATGGTTCTGTTTCTGCTACTTTTTCTGGTCTGGAGAGTCCTCCACGAAACAGGAAAGCACAAAAAATATCGTGAAATAATGGTGTGGGGGAAGTGTTGAGTCCACTTTTATGTACCTAAACAAGCAATGAAATGTGTAGATACCACACACTTGTTACCAGGAAGTTTCTTTCCAACAAACCTTCAAACCTTAAAGAATCAGATTACGGAGAGGTCGCCTAGGTCATTCGTGTGATTGAACACTTACAGGAACACTGACATCTAAACTGACATTTCCAAACTATTTATGCCAGTTGCCATACACACTCCCTAGGTAAATAATAATAGCAATTTACATACAAAAGTGCTTACCACATGAAGGTAGAAAGGAATATGATAGATGCTATTAAAAAAAAAGGTTGGGGACTGCTTCAGTCCTTGGCAGGGATAAACAGTGCCTCTCTTCCCCCTTCTTTCCTGGATAGCAGCCCAAGACCACCCTCTGCTCCAATTCCCTTTAACAAAGGACAGAAGACGAATGCAGAAGACAACTGTGGGCTGATATTTTTGTTTGTTTTCATTTGGGAAGAAAATATTTAAAAGGAACAGAGATAACAAAGACGAAAGTAGAAAGAAAGTGGGTTGTGAGGATGAGAAAAGGGAAACCGGAAGAATAAATGGGAGAGGGAAAGGTTTGGTGAAGAATAAATTCTATTTCTGTGCTTTGTCAACTTTTCTTCAAGGTGTGTACAGTAGGTATGGACATTTATAAAATTATTTTATACGATTACGAAAGTAATATCATTGCAGGTGGGAAACCAGAACATTGTAACACAGGGGATGAAGACGACATTTTATCCATGATTTTCTGTTTGGGGAAAATACAAAATACACCAAAGAATTTCCTTCTGTTGTAGAACAGCCTAAAGATACTTTCCGTGCTGGGAACCTGCAGAATGACTTACACACAACAAACGACTTGCACAACCGTCTGGCAGACCCAGCAGAGTCTGTTTGCTGACACCCACCCCCCACCCCCCTTCCTGCGTGGAATTTGGCCAAACGCCGCGGCCCCAGCCAGTTGCAA
This sequence comes from Balearica regulorum gibbericeps, assembly GCF_011004875.1. Classification (NCBI taxonomy): domain Eukaryota; kingdom Metazoa; phylum Chordata; class Aves; order Gruiformes; family Gruidae; genus Balearica; species Balearica regulorum. The sequence goes on from NC_046184.1 coordinate 70,597,807, forward strand.
TCTCCTTCGCAGGTGTACACGCGATGGAAGGCACGGCGCAGGGAACAAACCTGCAGATTCATGGGGAGCGCCATTGTTCGGGCTGTGCTGAAAATAGATGGGCAAGAGTTCAATTTGTACAGCACTGGCTGCAGTGAGCCTGGGGATTTAAGATTAACTGCTTGATACTGGAATTTCCACTCTCGTTGAAAACAGACACTACCGTATCCATAGAGTTTTCAGGAGAAAAATACACAAAGCAAGCCTGATTCTTCTCTTGATTTTAAGGCACGCGCAGCTATAGTGAGAAACAGCAGAATTCCTCCTTATTTAGGATCATAAAAATGTGAGGTTAATCCAGAGGAATCTGCAGCAAATGGGAGAAACAAAAGAGACTGACTATCGGTCCATGCTTCTCCATTCTTTACGCTATGAAAAAAAAAAGAAATCCAAAATATGGAAAGCATTTATTTGCTGCTTAGGTAAAATTCTAGAAAACATTTTGTATAAAGGCTAAACATGGTCCTATCTAGAAAACAATGCAGGCCAGAGGATCTGAAGAATAAGCATAGAGACTATTCTAGTCCCAAAGTCATTTGCAGTCTGATTGGGGGTTTCTTTGGGGTGTGTCTGGTTTTAAAATATTCTGCTTAAATGTGTCGTCCTTCATGATATACATATATTAGACCATTTTCAGTGGAAACTAAATGAATGTAATTGTTCTAAACTCAGATTTACTATTTGAGTAGTAACTCTATGAATAACATAATGGCCTCAAAACTGGTGAGATAGATTTGGTCTAAACATGTTGGGGACATTTTATAAACTTCTAAATTAATTAGGAACCTAGGGTCTGCTATCCAAAAATTAGCTTTGGGCAAACCGTCTAATATGTTTGGTTTGGTTTTTTTTGCTCCCCCCCAAAAAAATGGAATATAAAAAAAAAAAATTATTAAAAGATCTCCTCTTTCCTCATAGGCTTTGGAACATTAAGAAGTAGTTATTTAATTCCTTTATTGGAGAGCTTGTGCTTAGCTGACTAATACAAAATTACAGAAGCTACTTGCATTTTCTTTAATAACCTTTCTAGGGAAGGTCGGTTCAAGTAAACCAAGTAAAGCTGACCAGAGAGCTACCCAATCTAAAGGTGAAAAGGAAGGAGGAACCCAGCATGTCTGTAACCCTCTCCTCGAAGAAACCAAACTCCAGACTCCGTTCTGAACCAGAGGGAAAACGTTTGGACCGCTCCTGGCTGACTCACACCCAGGTACGGAGCCAGAGCAGCGCAAAGGATTCCCAGAAGCCTCATTTCCACCCAAGAAATGATTCTTCTGAAGAGCTCAAGGATACGGCAGAGAATATATCAGGCGAGAACGAGGTGTCTGTCAGAGTGCAGTCACTGCGCTGAACTCCACGGAGACTCCCAGTGACTGTGATAGATAAGAGCGCCTCAAAGAGCCGTCGTGAATCACTTTGCCCAAGTTATATGAAGGACTGCTCTGTACTGCAGAGAAGTTTGGTGTCTTAAAAAGGCACAATCATTTGCTCGTGGTCCTTGTGGTGCCTGCATCCCCAAGTCAGAGAACATGGAGTTACACCTCCTGGATGTTCTGGTCTCTTTTGCTTAATTTGGAGCTTGCAGCAGTAAATATACACCTTCCCTATTTGCCCCTTAATCTAGCTGCCAGGGGTTGTCAGATTTTTATTCCTTGTTCCTAATTATTTTTACATCCATGAGAGAGATTATTTGAGTGAGCCACCTCAGATAAATGAACCAGCTGTTTATTCTGAACCCAAAACTCTTCAGGCTGAAGCTCCCACAATCGATGACTTACTTACAAACTTGCCATCCAGCCATTCCAGTTACTAATGCATCAATTACAAGCCATGTAAATTTATGGCTAGGATTAACGGTGAATGTGTGATGATAAAAAGCCTTCCAGTAAGACAAGGGCTCTGTGATATTATGAATTATCTGGCAATCCTTTCTGCACAATCCTATGTGGATCGCAATCAGCTAGTGAAGTCACGCAGAGGACCTTTCTCCCACTGGAGCTGTGGGGAGTGTTGCCATTTATGTTGGAAGGAATAGAATCAGACCCAAATCCTTAATTTGCGCATTACTCAATCGCTGCACTGAGAGCTCGTTGGCTGACACTTGGATTTGGAAGTCAAAGACCCGGTCTTGAAAGAAACCTGAGGTATAAGAAAAGCCATATGGGAGCCACTGACATCATGTGGGCAAAGCTCAGCACGTTCGTGATTACTAGGTTTTCATCTGTCCCCTCTCAAGAGCTACACTGTATTTGATGGATGAGACTCTAATTGAATTTAAGCAAATAAATTGCAGGTTACAAAGCAAATGCAAACGTTGTTATGCATTTTGATGCCTCTATATTCCTATCTTATGGAGACAAAAATGAAATAAGACACAAGACAATCAATCTTTTTATATCTATGCTCTGCTCTTTATAGGGAAGCATGACATGTTTTTTATTACAATTGTATGGTTATTGAGAGAGAGGTAGAGCATTAAACCTCAGATACTTCATTTTCTTTATATCTCATCTTCATGAGAAAAGAAAGAGGGCAGGCAGAAAGAAAAATATATAACTGAAAAAAAAATTCATCTATTTTGACAGAATTTATAGAAGTTTCTGAGTTTTGTTTTTTCTTCTAGGGTTTTGAATTATACTTCTCTGTTGGAGGAGGAGGAACAATCTTAACCATATAGCTTATCCCAAGCCTTCAGAATTCTTGAGTCAAGCACCTAAAATCAAGACATTTCTTTAATAATCACAAGATGTTGATAAAAAAGATGGTGACATTTTTATTTGGGCTTGGGGTCTGTAGATTTCATGTTTCCCAGCAGAAATGTCAGAGGGGGAGGCTTTCTTCTTCTTACAAATGACAAGGATTTGGTGGATTCACAAGACTACAGCCAATTAAACTTTTAAGAAATATATCAAATATTATTACCACAATACTAAAATCACTAGATTGGCCAGAATTACTTTGTAAACTGTATTTTTATTGTTAATTGTGCTGAATTTTAATTTTGAAAATAGTAGTCCCAGTTCCTGTTTGTAAGGACAGAAAGGCCTTACATGTTTCGAGAACGTGTAGGTCATCTGAAATTCTGCATTTGCATATGTGGGAAAAAAATCCCCATCATTTCAGCACACACTTGCTTAGTTCTGATTGCATAATTATTTAATTAGCTGAGGGAAGTAATTAATAATGCTGATGACAATTTTTGGTTACATAGCTCTTGCCACAGACCTCAAAATTTTCTATCAGCATTAATAACGCTGGAGAGACAAGCTTCATTGTACAGAAGGAGCGGCCAAATATCAGCTAATACTGAAAAACCTCACAGTTATATCCTGAAACTTGGATAAGTTGTGTTTTTATTAAAGCCTAAAATCAGAGAATTTAAAAGACGGTACCATCTGACCCTGGGAGATCAGAAATAATAACAATAAATGCATATGAAATAACTCTATGTGTGTGTGTGTATACATGTATAGTTTAAAACATATTTTAGATGAATCTCATGAGTTTTGGAAGAACGTGACTCATTATTTCTGGTCACACCACACTGGCAAAGCTGAAGAGGCTCCGTCACGCCGGGACGTTGCACCCAGCGCCCATGGAAGTAGGGCTATGGCTATGGTGGGACCCAGGAAGCCAAGCTCCCAGCGCGGTGCTCTGACCGTTACAGTGCCTTGTACCAACATGGGACGATGCCTCTGAATTTGATTTCACACAGAGTCACAGGTGTGGCCCTGGGAGTTACGACTAAGAAGGTTATGGCATGATTGAAAGGCTGCGTATACAGTCACAAATGCAACTAGACTCAACAAGCTTTTTCTTTCCTAAAGAAAGTGCCCATGAGATAGTTTCCTTTCCATACAGTTTTCAGATAAACATATGTAATGTCCAAATTTATAATTCCTTAAGTCTATGACAGATTTGGCAGATCTATAGCTGGGTTACGTGAAGCTATATTTTTGCCTTAAGGCACCCCAAACCCTGTGGTAATATTGGGATTTGAAGCACACATGGTACCAAATCGAAGAGGACCTTCCCTGGGTTTATAACAAGTAAAGTAAGGGAAGGCTAATAATAATTAAAAGGGAGATTAAATCCTACCTTTATTATGATCATTAGTCAGCCAGTGGTGGGTTCAATACTGAGGCGGTCACAACTGTTTGCTCAGATGTCATGGTGCAAGGAGAAGCCACCTCCCATAGCAGACCTTATGCAGCCCTCCTGGAGCGTGCAGAAATATAGTTGAAGGCCCTCTGATGCAGACTGGCACTGAGCAAGCAATCTAACAGCTACTGCCAGACATTGAATAAAAATCTGCCTACAAAAAGCAACCCCACGAGCTCACCAGGTGGGCTGTAGTGGCTTCTTAGCGGTTTACTAGCACACTATGCAGTACTATAAGGCAAAGGGAGAAGATAAATACAACCAAACAAAAACATGCTTTAGAAAGGCAGGGTTCAATTACTCGGGTTGAATTTTGCCCGGCCTCTGTGCACACTAGGGAAGTCACTGCAGAGCAATAGATGAGATATGGAGAGAACAGAATATAAATGAGGTGCCAGTCAACACTTTTAAAATGATTGCAGAACCTTTATTATGGAAGACTGGTATAATATTCTATTTTAATTGCCTCATACATTTATCCCATGGCCCACTGCTGATCTCATCACCTTTGTTTAGGATCTCAAAGACCTATGAAACCCTTGTGAGATGAGGCTTTGGGCAACATGGTCTAGTGGAAGGTGTCCCTGCCCATGGCAGAGGGGTTGGAACTAGATGATTTTTAAGGTCCCTTCCAACCCAAACCATTCTGTGATTCTATGATTCTATGTTTCTTCTTCTCAGACAGCTTTAAGTAAATTGAAGAAGTTGAGGACAATGACTCCACACTCCATCCCACCAAAATATCCCAAACACTATGGGACATACTGGGTATATATCTACAAAATGGGAAGCATCTTGTACAGTGTACAGCATATTGCTCTTCTTGTGTTGCCTTCTCCTTCCTCCACCATGTGAGGAGTTTTTAATTTAAATATGATTCTTCTAAATGCTATTTTGCACCACTAGCTTATTAAAATCTCTTAGGATTACTGACCTTATAAGTTCACTGCAGATGTATCTATTCAGAAACAAATATTTTCCCCTTTATTAAATAAATAAGCAAAGCTTTAGTATGTGGTTTTCAGACTGTACTAATGGATCTCCTTCCAGAGGTCTGAGAGACCTTTTGTACTCCAAAATAATCCTGTCAGATAAAAAGGGAATGAGATATTTCAGAGGACATCCACCATATGCATATTATTCCAGGGAGAAACAGTGCAAAGATGTGTTTTTTAACCCAAGGGTTTATGCAAGCTCACAGTGTTTGGCACCCTCTCTCTCACCGATGCAGCCATTGGGAGGTAGCATCGCCAGCTGTGGGACACACATCTCGGGAAGCATTGAAGAGAAATGGCTGGGGCACAGAAAAAGTACTCAGGAAAACTGCCAGCTGGAGGTCACTGCCTCTCACCAGACCTTGATGGTGGAGGGGTCTTTGAGACCTGTACCATCCCTGTAACAGCCATCCTACCATCAGCTTGTTCAGCTTTTTTCAGCTGTAACTGAAGATGCCACACCGGGACAGAGAAGACCCCACAGTGTCCCCCACCCCTGTGTCTCTTGGGCATGGGGTTGCCTTCAGGCAAGGGATGCTTTCTTTCACTGGGTGGCTGTTTGCCAAACTTCCTTTCTCCCTCCGCTCCCCCAGAATTGTCCCTCCCCGCTCCCCAGCCCTGTGCACCCGGCTGTAGCCTCCTAGCCCGGAAAGAATTGTGCTGCCATGGTTAGGGACAGTCCACAGGCTTTGTACTAACCCGGCAACACCTCAGGACATCTCAGACTTTGTCTGGACTTGTTTTGGCCCGCCTGGAATGGTGTTTTAGCTTGTTTAGCCATAACAGCAATTTTCTAATGTCCAGGTGGCTATTGCCTAATTTACTTAACTTTTGCTTAGCTCTAGAGCTGAGCAAAATCATATGACAGAATCATATGGTATAACCATATGGCATAACAATTTTTATATAGATAACAGTAACAAGCTGATAGTCTGTGTATTACGACATATTTATAAACCTAGTATAATGATGTAGGAGGACAGCAGAAGCGCTACTGTGGGGACACGGGATGCAGGTCCGAGAAGTGCAGGCACAGGATGACACTGGAGACTTCAGGGCGATAAACTGTTGACCTGCGGCAAATGAACCGGGCCAGACACGGCCCCAGGATAGCCAGGCAGGGTCGGGGGATGGGGACAACCCATGTACGGGTCCGGCTCCGGGGACCCATGGCCGGGCAGGGCAGAGCTGTGGGGAGCTGGAGACCAGCCCTGTTGCGGCACCTCTGGGGCAGGGACCGACGTCCCTGGGTGGCTGAAATGGGGTGCGGGGCTGTGGGCTGGGCAGGGACAGCGAGGGCTGGTGGTGCTCCCGGGGCCATGACACACGGGACACCGATGCCTTGCTGCAAACCCGCTTCTTGCTTTGTTCATAAGGAAGACTCGTGCCATTGCCCCCGGGATACAGAGAAGCAGTGGAAAGGAACATAAGACCAGAAAATGAGGGGTAGATTTGTGAGGCTGGTTTCCTTGTATAACAATTTGTAACCATTTTATTAATAGGACTTATTTTATATTAGTTAGATAATTTGGACTGTGAATATTTGTGTATTGTAACTGTACTACTACTAATTAACTGTGTGTTTTATACAAGTTACCATGTTAAGATTTTAATTAAACTAAGAAATTCTTGCCTTATGTGTTCCCCCTTTGCCAATAACAAGACTTTGCACATAAAACCCTCTCCAATGGTCCTCCCTTTTGTCCCTGTTCTTCCTTTCCTTTTTATTGTGATGCCCCATCACTTTTCCCACCTCTTTATAAGTTAAGTGCGCTCATTGATACCCACTGACATGGTGATGGGCCAAAAGCATTTTTGTCCTTTCAGGTGGCAGTAAGATGCCAGGCATTTGACCCCTCTGGTGCCAGAGCTCCGAAGAACAGAGGTGTGTTCTTCAAGACCATGAACGTGAGACTTGCAGAGCTGACTCCCCCCCGAGCCCGCTGTGAAGCCAGGCAGCACCGGGGCCTCTCCCTCCCTCCATGACCCTACACAAAGGGGTGATGAGGGGAAGGGGTGCAGGGTGGGGAAAAGCCATCATGCCAGGCTGCAGGGGACAGGCATATCACCGGAAGGACTCCCATGCAGCAGCTTAGCGTCATGGTCCATCCCCACCTCTGTACCCGACCACCACCGAAAGTGGCAGAAACCTGAGCTGCCTTCCCTCCTGACCCTCCACAGGGATGCTTCTCAAGGAGCCGAAGGAAGAAAGCGAGCTTAACCACAATGATAATCACCCTGTTTGTTTACAGAAACATTTTCCCACATCTTTGGTGGTTTCAGTTTTTAAAAGGATGAGATTTTCAAGGCTGGGACTTGTCCTGACATATATATATATATACAGTGCCTAGCACAGCCAGGGCTCCGTGCTGAGAAAACTCTCTGTATCCTACCAAAACAGGCAAAATAATAACAAAAATAATGTCAGCCCTTCCTCTTTACACGAGCCTATGTTAAAAGAATAAGCAAGTACTTGGCCAAGAAAAGAATTTCTTCTTCCTCTGGAGTGGTGTCAGCCAGCAGAATTCACCACTCCAAAGGGCAGAGACACCCGGACTGCTGTTGAATTTAAAAAAGGGGGGTTGAATGGTCTCGATCAGGCGATGCTTGTGGCTGGTGCAGCTGTATGGAGACAAAAGAAAAAACTGAGAAGGATTGAAACTCTTACAACGTGACAAGGAAGACTTAACCCCTAGAATGAACAAACTAAGGATTGGGAACACATTCGTGGTACAGCTATTTCTGGACCATAAGAAAAATAGGAAGACAAGGAATTGAGTTAATCCCAAAGTAAAATAAACAAACTGTTACTGGAAATAACTGAATAGATAATCTGGAAAACTCCCTGTAGGGACCGTAAGAGCTTTCAGATTCACAACCGTAAGACAGCGATACATGCTAGAAATGTACAGAGCAAGGCACTGCTAGCCTACCTGGCCTAACAGAAATCCATTTCAAGGATTTGTAACCCACAAAGTATTTGTGGATTTCTGATATCTGAAAAAAAACCCAAAACCCCCAAAACATTGCAGGTTTAAGACTGTTTTTTCCTTGCATTTAAACCTTGGGGGGTGTATTTTTTTTGATGGAGATGAAGAAAATGAACAAACCTTGGATGTCTGGAACAACCCTCCTTCTCAGTCTGAAAACAAAAGCAAAGCCAACACAAATGAGACAGTCAATGGGATTTCCACCCTAAGACCCCAAATCTGTTTTGAAAATGAAAATGAAGTGCTCTTATTTCTTTAAACTTCTGGTCCTTTTCTCTTTGTCTTTATTGCAAAGTGAAACTTATTCCCAATTTGTTTTGATAACAGTTGTACAAATTATTTTGCTCCCTTCTTTCTAAGCATATTCACACATTGTACAAGCTGTAGGAAACCCAATAATTTTGTCGTAACATTGGTCCCAATGTTCCCTCAAAGTAGAGGCTCCATGATACTTCAAAATGATGTTGTATCTGCGTTAAAAAAGCAACTCTCTTTCTAAGGTGCATTATATGCACGCCATAGCCAAATGGAATAAGAGTAAGGACAAGCATGTTTGAGATTTCTTTTCTTTTTAAATCAACATAGACATTTATAGTCCTAAAAGAAAGTGCAGGTGCGTCACAAGGGAGTGTGAGTAGGCAGGCTCTGGTTTTGCACACGCGCCTGCCGGAGAGGCTGCTCTCCCTCAGCGAGGCACTATGGCCAGCTTCGCATTTCTGTCTTGTTCTCTGCCTCCAAATTCTACCCTGCCCTCTGGAGAAAGTGAATTGCTACAGGGAGGAGACTGAGACACGGTGAAGATTTACTCAGGTGTAATTACAAAACACTCTGAGATCTTGAGATGAGCATTGTGATAAAACTGAATCCAAAGTCTGCTGAAGCCAAAAGGATATTCTCAATTTATGGGACATTGGAGCAAGCCCACACATACTGCAAAATTACTATTGAACTTTATAGAGTAAATGACTGTTGCAACAGATAAATCAGGATGCACACAGTACTATGAAACTGGAATTAATTATCCTTTCATGTGCCTTTGCTCTGTATTATTCCAAAGAAAGATTCTTGTTATCCTCATCTAAGTTACAGGCTGTTAAATTATCAGCATGAAGACTGCAACAACTGAAAGCAAATCAGGAACAATGGCTTGAGCTTCCCTGTCTGTGAGAACAGGGCAAATGGCAAAGACTGTTTCTCAGTGCTGAGCTGAACATAACATATATAACATCTGACAGCAGCCCCAATCAAATCACTACAGCACAGAGAGACAATACTCCCCCAGTGTCAGGCTCTGTGTGCTGAGAGCAATTTTCAATTAACTTTCCTCATTTACGAGGTAGATGCTAGAGCAATTACTCGCAATTGAACACACACAATAGGTCAGGTTGTCTTAACGGGGACATGGCAGTTTTGATGCAACTCCCTGCGCAGTTCCCTTGAGGAGCTACTGGCCAAGAAAGTGGAAGGTTTTAAAGAAAATTTTGTGTTTATGAGTGAATCTTCTCCATACAGGGTTAACTCCCATTGGACACTGACGCGACCAGCACTGGCATATACGCCAGCATGTGGGCTGAGTGAATTTTCCCATTTCTAGCAGATATGAACTTCTCCAGTTCAGACTGTGGGCTGTTTTCTCCAGGCAGAAGTCCAGGCAGTCTGCTCAGTGCAGTGACTCTAGCTGACAGCCCCTCATGGCCAAATCTGAGCTTTGATGGACCTGATTCTTGTTTACTCTGCTACTTACATGGATATTTTATTCACTTATTTGCATTTACTTGAAAGCCCTGTAAAACTGCAAGAATTAGGGTAAAAGAGGCTTTAACATAAATGACAACCAGAAAATTACAGATTTAGATAGTAATTCAGTTTGGAAGGGACCTCTAGAGGTCATCTAGTACAACCTGCTGCTCAAAGCAAGGCTAACTTCTAAGTCAGCTCAGGTTGCTCAGGGACTCATACAGTTGAGTTTTTAGTATCTCCAAGAAATGAAAATTCCACAGCCTCTCTGTGTCTGTGTCCCTGTGTTGACCAGCTTCACGGTGATTTTTTTTTTCCTTTCATCCACTTGTAATCACTCATGTTCCAACCTGCGCCCATCACTTCTCATCCTTCCCTTGTGCACCTCTGAGCCATGTCTGACCCTGTCTCCTCCACACGGGTAGTTACAGACAGCAATAGGATCTCCCTTAAACTTTCTTTTCTTAAGGCTGAAGAAACCCAGCTTTCTCAGACTCTCTTTGTACATCATATTACCCAAATAAATCATCTTAATGACCTTTCACTAGATTCACTTCAGTTTGTCCACATTGCTCTTATATTCAGGGGCCCAAAACCAGACACACTGCTCTAGACGTGGCCTTACGAGCACCACTGGAGAAGCAGAATCACTTCACATGATCTGCAGCTACCTTCTTGTTACTACTGCCTAGTATATGCTCAGCCTCTGTTTCCATGAGGCACACTGCTGATGCATCCTCAAACCTGGCTGTCTACCAGGACCCCCAGTCTTTTATGGCCCAGTCAGTCCACAGCTTTGTCCACAGCTCTACAGCCTGAGAGCTATTTCATATTTGGTCATATTTTTCAAGCATTTATACATTTAAATTCGGCTGCTGTTTTGCATTTTGCATTTGATTTTAAGCAACGTGGAGTGGGGGCAATGTGTGTCCATTGCTTCAGTCTAGCTGCTGCATAACCCTGGTTTGAGCGCTTTCGAGCATTTCTGTTCTACAAAATAATAGCTGTAATAATATGGTAATGTCTGCGAAATCTGGGAGTGAGCAAAAGAAAAATAACAAGAAAAAGACAACACATAATATATTCTTGTTAATAATACGTTGTGATTATTGCTTATATGGTCTATTATTATTATAGTAACCCTACTATTCTAATAAAGAACCCAGCAGTGTAAGAAACCAGTTCACAGAAATCTTTGAGAACTAAAATGATTCATGTCAATGATGTAAGCTGTTTTGGATGGGTTTCACTATTGCATCCATTTAACTGTAACCCTTCCAGCTCTTCTATCTCCTTTATTTAAAATACACACCCAAGATGTAGTTAAATGCAAATATGGTGAATTCACTTCTATGCCCAACCCTTCTCTCCCTCATCCATAAGCTTCTTTTTAAGACCACCAACACTGACCTAAGGGGCCTTCTCCTTGATCATTCCCACCAGACTTCTCTCTTCTCATATTCCAACAGCTTTATTACCCAAGCTTTCTTTTGAAGTTCAAAAATAAATCCCAAGGCTTGAAATCTCTTTTACTTTTTCAAATCACCAGATTTCTGAACTCTGCTGGCTATGAAATCTGGTTTAACATACATCCCCGTTCAACACAAAAGTTGATGTTGACAAGTTGGGGTACGTTGCCAAACTGCATAATTGTAACGCAGGACTGCTGAGCGGAGGCATGGTAGTGTTACTGTCTTTATAGAATATGAAGGAATTAATTGCACAGTTTAGAATTAACTCGATTCTCTGGGTATAAATAAAATTCTTCTGCTACTCAACACAGGAACAGAATATTGTTCAGAGCATCTCTATCCTAGTGAAAATGTATTTATTTTTCTGAGTAACAGCTATTACAGAATGAAGGTCTCTTAAGTAGTAGGCCTGTTTTTCAACAGGAAGGCTTTCCTCTTATCAACATATTTTCATAGATTTTTATTTTCATATTAGGAAGATTTCATTGCTGCTATTAAACAAGACTTTATGGGCTAAGGGTTGGAGTAAGGTGAGACAGAACTTGATGTAACTGATGACAAGATTGAAGTTTTTGACTGTGGATCTCGCAATACTTTGGAAATAAACAGCTCACAGTCTCCCATCATCATTTGTCAGCAAGTGATTTGCTACGGTTTTCATCCTCATTGATATATTTCATTGAGTTTACAATGTTATATTTGCCTTATCCTTGTTCTAGTCATCAATTTCTATCCTTAAGATATTTAAGGATACTAAATCTTTCGAGCTATTGCAGTGGGCCTTTCTCTTCAGAGGATTTATTATTCTATACTAGAGGAATGTGATTTTTAATGACCTGCATTTTAAATTATTTCTCACTTGTAGGCAGTTTTGACCATATAATAATAAAAATGAGGTACAGGTCTCCTCCTGGGTCCAAGGGGGAGAGTAATAAACTCTAACAGCTAACTACTTATAGCATTACTGTTTGCATTAACTTAAATTGTGGGAATATGCCAAAGAAATTGCACTTGATTTCTCATTAAGTTGCCTAAATTTTAGTATGTTTTATTTCACCTTGCTGAGGCTCATTCTTGGGTTTGTGTTTGTTTTGTTTTGTTTGGAGCCCTGTGTTGATATTTGGAATCAGAAAAAGTTGGCTGTTGGGTATGTTTTTATAGGTCACAACAGGGGGTAATTTACAATTGCCTTTTCTACCACTGAGTCATCTTTTGGACTCTCATGAAGATCTACAGATACTTTCTTCTTTCTACCAACAGCCAACACTTCTTTTGCCCAAGGGTTGTCTAGCATCCGGTGGATTCCAGGCCCGTGTTGTCACAGCTGCTCTTATTACAACAGGAAGTTTGTCATTAAGTTAGAGATATAAAATGGAAAATAATTTATTTGGCTTAGAGAATTATAAAGCCAGAAAATATCAAGCTTCTAAACTGAAATATCTGTACTTCTAGGGCATTAAAAGCACACAACAGTGCAGCGTAGAGGAATTTGGGCATTGAGCAGTCCAGAGGATGCTCTTGTATACAGAAGCTCAGCTGTTCTGTATTTTTCAAAGCTACCTTCTTCACTTCCGATACTATATTGATACTGCAGAGCCGCTTGCATGGCCACTGTGCAGAGGCTTGTGAGGTTGCCTGTCATGTCTATCTACATTAGCATTACAGCTCCTGGACAGCGAGATTTCTCTTCCAGCCTCTTTAAGTGCTCTTGGGGCATTTTTAAACAAGGGGATCAGAGTGAGAGCAGCACCTCTGCAGCAGAGTCCTTTCAGTGTCAGAAAGTTTTCCTGACTGCTTACACTACCCTGTGCAGCAAGGAGCCCTGATAATACGGTACAGAAGCACGAAACACAGACACTAGTGTTATCAACTCTCAAGTCAAGATTTATTTTTCCATTTTAAAAATGATAGGCACATTTCAGTGATAGTGTTCTTTCCAGTTATTCCTTTATGGAACTTTATATGCATAGGAGGGATATTCCTCTTAGCTATCAGTGGGTAGCAGTATATAGATACTGCTCACTAGATCAGTGAAACCAAAGCTCACTCAAGACGACAGCCCAGACCGTAACCCTCACAGCATTGAGGATGAAGTAGCCAAAACAGTAAAGACCTAACTAGTGAGCTCAGAACCTTTGAGTTTTGCAACTGTCTGGTATATTGCAATTTCCCAGTTCACTTTGAAAACCTTCTAATGTATATTCAATATTTGGGTCTTACACATAAGACAGGGGAAAAAAACCTACTGTAGTTGCAAAAGGACAGACAAGCCACCGTAGGTCCAGAACAAAACAGAACCCAGCACTCTCCTGCAACTGTCACCACCATCTTCTACCCAATTCTAGAACCAATTGGCTGTTCAGAGGAATGAATCTTTATGCATCCTTGACCTTAGTCATTGCCACTTTGGGATCCGTAACAGTTCCTCCTTGGCAACTCAGTACAGCCTAACCCCTGTGTCCCCGGACAGACCTTCAGCTCCGGCTGAGCGCAGCAGTTACGCAGCTGGAGAACGGGCACCTCAAGGATGGGATGGGCTGAGGGGGTGGGCGCACCTTCCTAGGGCTTAAACAGTTGTAAGGGTTAAAAAAGAGGCAGAGAAATAAAGAGAAGACATGAACATTTGACGTTGGAGAAGAGCCTATTTGTTTTTAATACACCAGAGACATAGCTGAAGCACAGAACAGCCATGTGAAAAATATGAAGTTAGCTTGCAGAGCTGACCTTGGCAGCAAAACAAGAGACGCCTGAGAGACGATATCAGTTTTGCATCCAATTTCTGTGAGATTGAAAACAAAACCAAAACAACGCTAGAAGAAAGCTGTCCTTTTCCTCTTCATTTGCAAGGATTTGAAACAGACCCCTCTTGAAATAAATGTGTAAACATATATCTTTACTGATATTAGAATCGTCACACATTTTTGCAACAGGATGTATTATCCTGGACCATGTTGAGCATGAACCAGAACAGTCTCCAAAATAAAACCAGAAGTCTAATCTAGAGATGTCCTAGACCATATTATTTGAATTGAATTGTTCAAAGTCTAAAAAGGTGCTGGAAAAATAAGGATCCCATCAAGAATATTAAAACTTCATTTGGACACATTTTGAGACAAGAAAAAATGCTTCAAAATGACAAAAATAGCTTATATAGATAAGGTATGGCTGAGTTCTTTTGGCTAGACAAAAAACAAACAGATTTCCAACAAATGTAGATTTAAAAATTAAAAAAAAAATCCAACAAAAAACAATCCTATTTTGTTCTCATATTCTACCTTACAGTGCCTTACAAATATCATTTAACTACATTTAAAACTTAATGAAAGAGATAGCAATTATCTGTCCCATTCCTTTGTAGGAAACAGAAAGACAGATATCACACATCCCTTAAATATTTATTCCCACTATAAAAATAAATGAGAAGACCATATGCAAAATTCCTATCTGGTCTGGTGTCTGTATTTCAGGTACTTGCTCTGAAAAATTTTGGCGTTAAATTCTACCGTTACCTTGTAACATCCTTTGCAAAAACACAGTAGGAATATCACTATATGTTGCCACATTTTCCTAGTTATTCCTCTTTCAGCACAGAGCAGCCATTCAGGAGACACAGTAAGAACTGAACCTGATGTAGCACAGGCTGGTGTTTCCCAGACACAGTGTGTGATCTATCCGGAACAGGCAGAGGCATTTGATACCGAATTCCAAAGAGATAACGTTGAAACAGAAGCTTGTACACAAGAGCAGTATTTTTAGTCGCAGAATAAGAAGCTGGAGGTTCAAAGTGACCTTGCAGCACCCTGCGATGCCGTGGCACACGTGGCACGCTTCACCAGAACATCTTCTTACAGCAGCCGGACCGAGCGCACCGAGCCCAGGGTGCAGGAGATAGGGGAGGACAGACATTTGTAGGCACACTGGTATTGCCCTCGTAGTTCTTTTCAAATGTTATTTATTTTACTATATCGGTTTTAGTATGGGATGTTCCAAGAACCTGATGTCCTTAATTTAACCACTGAACAGAAACAGAATGGACACACAATCTGCCTGAAGTGAGGGAAATGTGTCAAAGGGATAGGGATTTCTCTTTCTACATGCACTGAATCGTTGAGAAACTACCAGCTAGTAGGCTAATCAAACTGCCCTGCATTATCTGATTTGCACACTGGATAAGCCTCCACACCATTTGAAAGTTTTATCACTTATTAATAACTTCAATCATTATATGCAGATAAATGAACACATCTACAGGCTTCAAAATCAGGCTCTCCTGATAAACACTCAACATGCTTTCTCTCTGCAGGGCAAAGATGACAAAATCTGTCCCACCGTAAGAATCTGTTTACAATCAAACAGAAGAAAACCTAAAGAATCCCATTTTACAGATGCTATATGAGGCAGACAGAGTATGTGATTTGACAAATTACACCGAGAACAGAAAAAGGTGAAAATAAACTGCAGTTCTGCTGACATCTAGTTGAGTCTATGCAGCCCTACACAACTGATGACAGCCGGGTTTGTACTGGTAGCAGGTAACAAAAGCTACTGTCCACTAAAAAATTATCAGAAGTCACGAATTTCTTTCTTGTCATAAATTCAAAATGGATAATGCACTTGTTATTTTTAATGTTATTTGTGTCACTATGGCTCCAGAGAATAAAAATCCCATGACACTGAGATCATGGGAAAGATTGAAAATAACTCCCTTCGCAAGTGAATCACAAAACTGGAATCTGTGAAATGTCTTTGAGGGTAGACCATTTTATATTTAAATTATAAAAAGTTATCTCCGAAAAATTTGATATCTAGAACAGAATCTTCGGCAAAATTGCTAGTTCTAAACATTGCAAATTATGTGGTCTATCTGTGAAATATTAAATGAAGATATTTTCGGTTTCCCTGTAACTTTGAGCCCTTAAGGTGCACTTGGGTTCATATTTTATTTTTCTTCTCTGTGAGACCCAGTAACTTTATAAAAGTGAAGTTTGAGCTTCTTCAAGATCTGAACTATCAAGTGAAAGCATGAAATACTGACAGTCTGAAAACAAAACTGCAACAATCAGCAGTGTTCTTTCACTGTTGTTAGCCAAATAGGAGGGTGGGTACGAAAGCAAGCACCATTGGAAAAAAAAAAGGCAGTATTTGCTTTATCTCTTAAACTGTCATACAAATATCAACAGGCAGAGGTCTCTTGTTGGCCTACTATAAGGCAGAAAAATAAATGCAACAAGACTTGTGGGGTTGGTCATCGATTCTTTTTGCTTAACACTTCCTTTCTTTTCCTCCTCCTCCTCACTAAAAAAGAAATTGTAGGAGCAAATTGTAGGCTGTCGTATAGGTCAGGTGATCTTCAAGCTGGTACCTGATTCCTAGCAGTGCGCACCACCTGGAACACAGTTGATGATTGCTTACAAAGGAAAGATAAATCGAGTTTTCTGCACGAATCCTTTCACACAATGGTAGGCACTCTATTGCAAATGTAAATCTTGCATCAAACCATTGCTTAGGCAATCTCAGCGTGAGTCAGCAGCTGCAGGGGATTATCTCCATCAGGATACGTGGAAAGGCAGAAGAGGCTATTTCTGAAGAGAGTTGAATATGTAACATAAATCTTTCTCTGTTAGGAAAGATTTACTTTATAATTTGAATCAACTCAGTTCTAGTGGAAAAAAGTCTTTCACAAGAAAGATCTGGAGGTGTATCGGCAATTGCTCAAATCTGGGAACTAACAGCATCTCTTTCCAAAAGGCAAACTCCAAAGTCAGAGTCCAGGATGTCATTAGGATCACAACATGAGCAGCATAACTATTTTTTTTTTAAATTATTTTTGTGCAAAAGCTTTTCAGTGATTGTAGGTTTGTTCATTCTCGATTGTAAATAAATCTCAGTAATCTTAGTTCACAGTTCCACATTTCTGATATAAAATAAATGATTTTGTACTATAAAGATGAAGGGAACACTCTACGGGGAAGACAGGTAACTTTGGAAAGGATATGAGGAGTGGTTTTATGGTTCAGGACTGCTGAGTGTGTGACCTCCTCGAGGAGATTACTCAGTAGTGAAGACTCTGCCAAAACTATCTGTCTTCAGCCTTGGTGTACTTTGTCCTGGACTCTCTGAACCGCTTTTCTGAGAAGGATGCAGATCTGTAGCTGTAGCGCAAATAGTGATGCCCTGCCAATATGAATAGATTAAAACTTGGTGATGGCTTTGAAGATTAAGATCTGACCCTCAAATTGGCAGCCAGAGTGGACCCGAGCTAACAAAGATCAGCGCAGAGGAATGATATAGAATAGCTGCAGCTCTTAATCCCCCTGAAAATTAGACAGCTGCATTCTCCAGCAGCAGAAGCTCTGGTGTTGTCTTTACCTCTGGACAACCTCTGTAACTGATGGGCTACTGTAGTCAGGGTTTCTTCTGACAGGATACAGGGATATGGGATCAAGTTTAAGGATGAGTTTTTGCCACGCTGCCTATGAGCTAATGAATAGGCTGATGTTTCTGATCATATTAACATCTGGATGGAAGGAAGAAAATATATTCTAACTAGGTAGGTCAGCTCTGGGAGGCAGCTACTGTTATTTTGGCATGGCAAAACATTAATCTGAATAACTGGTTCCTCATTCAAGCATTAAATACTGTGGAATTTCTGATGCTGAATTCTTCTGTGAAAAACTATATATCCAAACAATTACACCTCATGTATGGTTGATATCACTCAATTTTCTCAAGTGGTATCATACATCTCCTGAAGCAGGATTTCTGTCCAGGACAACCTGGCAAAAAGGACTTCTTGCTCCTCACTGATCTCACAATGCTGTTGATAGGGAATGACTGACTCCCGTGTAGTATTGAGTGGCCAAATTGTACATTTTTCCTGTTCCACTTTGTAAACAGGTTTTCTGCATTGATGGTCAGACATGCCATCAAAATGCCATCAAAAGACTGAATATTAACATACAGTTTCTATCCAGTGCCATGAGAAAATCTTTCCCTTTCTTTGCACCGTTGCTAGCCTTTGTGTATTTTGCTAACATCCAGTTAATCCAGCAGCAGGAACATTTGCAAGCCTTACTATTTCCTGACAATTATTTTTGTCAAAAAATAGGAGGATGAAACAGTGTGATAAATGGGGGGGCTTCCAATATCCACTGTTATCCTGACACTCTTATTGCTTTCATGAAATTCATGGTGGTCTTATTCCTCTGAAGGAAGCTAAAAATTTCCATTAATAATATATGCTTCCTCGGCAGTCAGAAGACACACCGTGCTGGTTTTGCAGGTTGTCATATTTTGGAGCCCAAATGTGAGAGGATCATGTATGTGTAAAACTAACAAAGAGAGGTGGGAATCCTCTGTCCCCTGGGAATGCCACTCCTGCTTGGCTGATTCGGCCTGTCAAATAGGATAGATAGCCATGCCAGGTATCACTGCTATGGTTGGATTACATGGTTAGTACAACAGGATAAAAACCTAAGAGATCTGCTTAAATAAGAAATGGCACTAGGTGACCTAGCTTTGCAAAAAAATGTTATTTGAAATACAGACGCTGTGTGTCTTCCATTTCTTGTAACAAAAGAAGAAAAGCTGGACACAAACTGAAAATGCACTCCATGGTGGTATAAATCCACTATAACTTCTTATCATAGAACCATAGGATCACAGAATAGTTTGGGTTGGAAGGGACCTTTACAGGTCATCTGCAATAAGCAGGGACATCTTCAACTAGATCAGGTTGCTCAGAGCCCTGTCCAACCTGACCATGAACACTTCCAGGGATGGGGCATCTACCACCTCTCTGGGCAGCCTGTTCCAGTGTTTCACCATCCTCATCATAAAAAATTTCTTCCTTAGATCTAGTCTGAATCTACACTTTTTTAGTTTAAAACCATTACCCCTTGTCCTATTGCAACAGGCCCTGCTAAAATGTCTGTCCCCAGTTCTTCAGTTGTCGTAATGCTCTTTGTGTCAACTATCGATTCAACTACCATACATCTTCTCCCTAGAGTGCCACTGTGCTGCTTTGTAATTATTTCCATACGTATACATTTACCAGATGAGTTTCTCAGGCTTCTGGAAAAAAAGATCTCTAGTTTCTGCAAAAAACAGTCTATAGAGGGGATGATATAAATTCTGATGGTGGTTTCTTGCAGCTGCAAAAAAGGCAAAACCAAACCCAAACTTCAGGCATATTTAGACAGGCAATCTTCTTACATCTTTAAGCAAAATAATAAATCAATAGGCTTGTTTTCTGCTTTTAACGCACCATCTTTTCTTCAATTAACTAAGTTTTACATAGAGTTTAAGTCTACCTAATAAAGATTGTGGAAAAAGAATTAAGCGCCCAATCTACTTTTACTAAAATCATTGTACAAACGCCCACTGGTTTGACTGGAAACAAGTCTGGACACATTTCAATTATCACTAGAAATAGAAAGGCTTGATTTTTTTGGTTGCTGGTTCCATAACCATATCCAAGCTTATTGGAAAATACTCTTATTTCTTTTACAAGTTGTTTAAAAATCTGCAGTATCATACATTTTCCAAATTATTTTGAATTATTTTTATTCAGGGGCTAGAAAACACTTAACCGCCAGGACCAGCTACGTGCCTTTTGGGAAGCAGCTAATGCACATGGAATTTCTGTAGACGGGATAATAGTGGAGAAACTTGCTTCAATCCTACACTGAGTATAGCATAATATAATACAAGCCCTTTACCTTTGGTAGGTTAATGCATTTGTGATGAAATCACAAACACTACTGCCATTTCTCCGCTCAGAGCAGGTATGAGAGCAGCAAAAGCAGTGCCTGCCAAGACTCTGCGTTCCCCGCAGTGCCCTAGCAATGACTGTGGTTCTGTTCCTTTGCTTTTATGTCTTAACTCTCAGCTGAGACTGCTCACAAAGCACCTAGCTAAAATTGCTTTTCTTAATCAGCAGACATCTTAGGAAGGTGGACAAAAAGACCTCGCTGACTCACTAAATAAATGCCACCCAACCGTCAAATGGTAGTACTGTGTAATCACTACTAACTGCCTGTTCTCTGTCCTCCTAGGCCATGGTGTGTCTTTGGATGACAACAAAGAATGAAGTTCTCAAGTCCGTTTGCTTACTACTGGCAGGTTTTGGGAGGGTGCTTTAGAACCCCCACCTTACAGATACCTTTGTTCATTTCCAACAGTTTAATGCAAGATACGTGACACCACATGAAATGCAAAACAGATAGGAGAGAAGAAAGGACTTGACAGAAGACAAAATTTGCATGACTTTTCTTGGTTAGCTCTCTTTGGGAGTGTGCCTATGTTGATGGTTCAGGTAAAGCTGTTTAATAAGTAAGAGAGTAAGTGGGTAACAAACACACTACTGGGAAAGACACTGAATGACCTCATTGAATGATTTTTTTTTTGTATAATGCAGAAATGAAAAAAAGTAGGCAAATGACATTTGTTTTCAACAGTGCTTTGAGACTATTCTGTATATGAAAGCATGAAACATCAAAAATGTCACTGCAGACATACCATTATATTGCATGATTTGTAACACAGAAGCTGACCTCATCCTTCAAAGAAGGTTACTACAGTAAATGTAGGATAGCCAGTGGTGGTGCAAATGAGTCCAAATCTGACCTAGGTCAGAGTGTATGGCAAAACCAAGAAAAAACAGCATTCACATCTCTAGTCTTAAATACAGAGCTGCTCTTCTTGCAGAGCACTAAATAAGGAGTCTGCAAACTTTTCTTCAGCAGTCCTAACGGCGGCTGCCAAGGGCAGTGCCAGCTCCCAGTTCATTTTGCATTTCTATACCACAAATCCATGTCCTACCCTTTGGAACTTCCACACTGGACTTGTAGCAAAACATGGGCTGAAAATCACTTTCCCTATCTTGGCCCATACTAGTTAGCAAAATCTGCTGTTTGACCACAGAAAAATTTCCACTGCTGATTGATTCCTAGGTCTGTTTGGCTGATCGTAATTCCCCAACCTACCCTTATGTGATTCACACCCATACATCTGCTCTAGCTTCAGCATATAATTGTTATTGCATACAGACAGCCCAGTATTTATTCAAACAAGGGTGCTCTTGTGTATTTCTCCTTTTTTAGCTTCCCTAAAAAAACTAGATAAGTCACAATACATTACACTGTATATGCATGTTTGTGTGTGGGAATAAAAACTAATTTTATTACCCTCTCAAAGGCAGCAGCTGATTACTAAGACAGAATAAATAAAAGTAGTATGTTAAATGGAGTACTGTACATTTACATTAGAGACAGGGCATTCCAGCCTTCTCTAAAATCTTGTGACTTGTTAAAAAATATTTCTGTTATTTTCTGACATCCTTTTCCATATTATAAAACAAATATTTGCTCTCCTGCAGATCTATTGCTACGGTACAAAAAAATCTAGGCTGTGACTCTGTGACACTGCAAGTCTTTGACTCCTATGTTATCATTTTGTCCTGGGAGAAGCAGAAAAGATACTTGTGGAATGAGCAAGTTGATACTGCTTGGATTATCTTCATAAAAGAAGCTGAAATGAGTTTAAAAACATTTGTACTGTGCCAGAGTCAGCTGACTTGTTTCTCAGGAGTTTGTGTGAACTGTTGTGTCATGGGGTTTTTTGGCTTACACGTGTGTTAGGACTTGGGGAGAGTTCAATGAACCCAGATCTTAAAGCAAAAATATTTTAGCTACATTTTCTAGTGAAGATTTTTTTTTTTTCCTGGAAAATATTTTAAAAGTAATTTTAGACTCATTTAACTTATTTTGCGAAAACAATCTAAATATAGACTTGAAAGTCTAGGGTTGGCGGTTTGGCTTTTGGTTTAAGACATTATACAAGTAGGGACCTACTTGTAAAAAATTTTGTAACTACAAGCTTAATGCCAAGTCACGCGTTTTCTGGATGTGGAATTTGAGCTATTTTCAGTAAGTTCTATTGAGATAAAAGCATAGCATTGTTTTTTTCATAGAAGGATAAAGATTCTCAGCAAAGATTGTAATATAGGTTTTATTCCTGAAACCTTTGTGCTTCCTATCACTGTTTTCCATGGTGCTTGCAGTCAGATCAGGAGCAGATGAAAGCAGCATGTTTGTTTTTATCTACTCCTTCACATTATAGCTCTGAACAAACATCCAGTAACTATGTTTCCCCTCAAACTCACATCCCAAGTTCTCCAAATGGAATCAAACCAGCAGCTGGCACTCCCGAGACCGAGGGACTCACACGCAGTGAACTGAAAGCTTGCCACCAAAAGCCACAACAGCAGCTTTCATCTGGAGCCTTCTGCATTCTCATCAAGTTCTGTGGTAGAAAACGGGTGAAGGGAGTACATACATGTAGTTAGCAAAACATTTGTAAAGCAATAAGGGTAAGAACGTCCAGCAAACTAGCTGTGGCTTTAATGGAGGAGCTGATAAGAGGCAGAAGAGACAGGTAAGAGAAAAAGTAAAGAGAGGTATCAAAGCCTGGTTAGGAGCCACAGGGTAAAAGCCTGAAGGCCTTTAGGAGGGTAGGGGATACTCCAGTTATCACAGTGCACAAAACACTTCACTTCCAGGCAACCAATTCACACTCAGCTACAGTCAGCAGTGCCTATAAGTGCTGGTGATCTGACAGATAAGATGGTGATCTGCCAGTTGTTTAATGGAATATGTAGAATAAATGCATTTTTCAGTAGAGTGAAATGAATGTACTAATACATAACTTTATACGTTTCCACCAATGTATTTAAACTCTCACAAGAAGAAGGAAAGCTGTTCAGATGATAGGATTAAACTGCCTTTGAACTCTCAGGTGATGCTGTCAACAAGAGGGCTTTCTGATACTTCTGATTTATTTTATTTTTTTTTAAGATGACAAGCTAACTGATAGCAGGTTTTAGTCTTTCAAGTTGGCACAGATTTGAGTAATGATCCACAGATGGAAATCTCTGTAGCTCTTGCCAACTGTAGCAACAGCCCATTCCCAGGTGCTGGGCAGATTTTTAATGGATCTTTTTTTTTTTTTGGCTGATACAGTACAATGTAACACGATAAGTTAAATTACTCATATCATTCCTGTAGGCTACCAGTTATTAGTTTCCAAATTCTGCTGCCATTTCTCACTTCACATATGGTTATTTGTTCAATGCCTTGAATAAGTAAGATACTAGATGCGTATTATTGGTTATAATATTATATTCACGATTCATTTTTAGTGTTGTTTTATTATTCATGTAAATAGACTAGCCGAAGTCCCCAGATATGCTAATGTGATATGGGGTTTTGTCTGTAATCTGTTTGCAGCTGTCAACTCTTAGTTGGTCACAATGTTCAAGGGATTTGCAGGAGCTGTAGAGTGTTACCAGTCCTGTAAAATGACTTTTTTTATCTGCCAGAAAAATTCCTTCCCAAAAGCCTGCACTTGATAATATTCCTACACTGGTCCTCTGTACTTTAGCAAACTAAGAATGTCCCAGCTGTCTCAGGGAATGGCTCTGAGATGCCTGAATACATTGCTTCCTTTGGATTTAACTGCCCCCACAAAGACGGGGCTATCCAAGTCTGTAAAACAGAAGGACAAAAATTGAGGTAAAGAATTGGGCATAAGACCAGCGGAGGGAAACGAGAAGTAGAACAACTAGAGAATGCTATTCTAGCTGTAACTGGATACTTTTATTTGCTTCAATACTCTCCGGCATTCAGAGCCCAGTACTCAGTTCCCATAGAAATAGAGTACTTTCCAGATAAGGCCTAAGATTAACTACTTAATGATTTTTCCTTCCATGGTCCTATACTTATGCCCTTAGAGTTAGGCTTTGTTGTTAAACTTCAAAGGCTCTTGATGGGCGTGAAGGGATCTAGCTGTCTTGGGAACTTGTGATTTCTTCCTGGTTCACAGTCAGTCAGCTGATGAACCTGTAACTGTATAAACAAAGATGATGGTTTCACCTGGAATCAAGCAGTACGGGTGTCTAAAGATTATTTCTTCTTCTATTTTTATCCAGTTTGACAGACAGCCACTTCTAGCCTAAATCTAAAGTGCTCTTTCGTGGAAAGCTATTCACACATCCACATTAAATATTACGTAAAACCTGGGTCACACCGACATTCACATGCAAATAAGATTCTTGGTTTTAGCATCCTGTAGTGATTGCAGATGATCCGTTACTAGTACGGACTAGCTTGGATGTGACTGTGAGATGAACTAATGCCTCCCTCCAGCTTGTCAAGCTGTTCCTGTGTCACCATGAAGGAACAAAAAGAAAGAAACAATAACTACACTTTTGGGACTCCTAGTCTGTATTTTGCATGGCACGATTACATGATGTGCAGCACTAAATGCGAAAGTCTCACAAAAACCCAACTGGCAAGTATCTTTCTTGCACTAATGAATTTTCAGGTATTTGTATAAGCCTCATGAGCAAAGTTCTACTCAAGAATAATAATGGCACTTCCTATGTTTTTGACTCACTCCACCGTTACATATTTCCAGTTCCTTGGAGTTCTAGAATTGTCATGCATCTTGGGGCAATAATCTCTGTTCCCCGAAATCTCAATAAAATGGAAAACTTCGCAAATCTCTCTGTCATGTCTCATACTTGTAAAGCATGGTCACTGTCTTCTATCATCAGTGCTATTAATTTCTTTCAAAGTTTGGTCCTGGCAAAAAAACAACCCCCCCGCAACTGTAGTTACTCCAAGCATAATACCATGAGCCAAATTAATCCATGATCTAATACTGATGACATTGGTGGATTCGGTCCAGATACAAATGTAACTTAAATTTGTTTTGAAATGGAACATATTCTCCAATCTCAGAAGAGCAATAATATTTGTTTAAAAGTTGGGGGTTTTATTCCCTTAGGGCAGAGATAATAAAATGAATTGCTGTCTCTACAAAGAAACTGTATATAGTAATTTTTCTAAATAACACAAATATATGTTGCATATGAGTAGTCTCTCTTATGTTTTTCTTGTTATCCTCTATTTTCAAGTTCACCTATTTTTTCTGCTGTGTCCTAAAAGGAAAAGACAGTCTACTAGTAGTACTTTCAATTAAAAAAAAAAAAAGTTCTACTTTTTCAAATCTAATTTATTGTACAAGTAGTAGCAGAACAACATTGCTGTGCTCTAGTTCTCTGCAATGCACAACTTGCTTTGATAAACCAGCAAATGTCATGTTGCCTGGTGAAGAGAGGCTTACAGTCAAGTTACAAACTAAGCTTTATTTATCAGACATTACAGCATTTTACATCCTGGCCCTGCACCACTAATATTAATGGTGGTAATATTATAACAACTGGACTTGCAGGCGACAGCTAAAAAACAGAATCTGAAGAAAATCTGCATGATTGTTCAAAACGTGATTGGAAAAGGCTTATTAACAAGCCTGACTGATGTTACACACTTTAGCTTCTTTTTTTTTTCATACTGTTGAACTCAGCAAAGCTTATACCTCCAAATACAAGGAAAAAAATTACAGTACATGCCAACATAAATTTAATTCTTTATCTGCTGCCCTGTAGAGGTCTTGATAGCTGTCATGGATTATATAAATAAATTTCACTCTGTTCTTTGCATTTGATTTAGCTCTTTTCATTGCTGGAAGCATCTACTAGCTTGGCATTATTGCAATATAAGGAGGTCACTTAAGGAGTATCACTGATCTCCCTGCCACGTCTGGTTGTGTGACTAAAGGAAGCAGATGTATGAGTCTTTAGAATGATCCAATTTGATACTGGGTTATAGCAATCCTGCATCAGTCAGCATTGTGTCTCTGATATATAGACTCAATAATGCATAGGAAGCATATGTTAGATGACATCCTGTGCATGAAGGTGAAGGACTTGTAAAATTTAGAAGGTGAAGGACTTGTAAAATTTAGCAGTGGAGCAGGATGTGCTTCTGAGGAATCAGGTTAATGCTTGAATATAAAGTATGTATAGATGACTCCTGTCAGTCTTTTAAGACATAATGTTTTGCATTAAACAAGATGACAATTTAGGAAGCTATTCTCACCCATCTTCAAAGGCTGAGGGCAAATACGTTTAGTGAAGGCATAAGAAATCATCAAAGGAAACAGGAAAGGAAAGGAAATAAAATCACATAGGCTGAAAGGAAACTTCAGAGTTAACCTCATCCAACTTTCTACTCAAAGGAGGGACAATGTCTACCAGGTTCCTCAGCGACTTGTACACTCAGGTTTTGAGTATCTCCAAGACAGGAGATTCTACCAACTCTCCATGCACCTCTTCCAGCACTTGATCACTGTTGTGGGGAATTTGTTTGGGGTTTTTTTGCTTACATTTACTTGGAATTTCCCATATTCCAACTTGTGTTCATTGCTTCTCATCCTTCCACTGTGCACCTCTGAGAATAGTCTGCCTCTGTCTTCTTTACATCCTTTTACAGGTAGTTCTACAAAACAATAAGGTCCTCCACCTTTGCTTTATCTTCTGAATGAACCCAGTACCCAAAGTGCAGCACTTGCCTTTGCTGAACTTCATGATGTTCCCTTCAGCCCATTTCTCCAGCCTTCAACAGCCCTGCTCTACCCCTTGGGATCTGTCCTGCGGGAACATTTGCAAACTTGCTGAAAGTGCACTCTATCCCATCACCCAGATTGTTAACAAAGATGTTACATGTTACTGGCCACAACAACGATTACTGAGGGATGCCACTGGTAACCAGTTGCCAGCTCGACTTGTACCACTGATGACGATCCCTTGAGCCCAGCACTCCAGCTGATTTTCCACCCACCTATCCACTTACTCAGTTCTTATAATTTTGGCTCTAAGGATACTACAAGAGACCATATCAAAAGCCTTGCTAAAGTCAAGGTATGTAGCGTTCATCACTCTGCCCTCATCCACACAGCCAGTTATTTCATTATAGAAGGCAATATGGTTGGTCAGGCATAATTTGTCATTGGTCTGGAAAGGGCTCTACAATCTTCCCAGAACACAGATGAGGCTGACTGGCCTGCAGTTCCCTGGATCCTTCTCTTGTCCTTCTTGAAGATGGGTGTGTTTACCTGTTTCCAGTTATGAAGAACCTCTCCTGATCCCCATGACTTCTAAGGGTGATAAAGAGCAGCCATGCAATGGCACTGACTCGCTCCCTTGGCACTCTTGAAGGGTTCTGTCTGGTCCTGTGGACTTGTATGTGTCCAATCAGCTTAAATATTCCTAGGACAGTAGAACTAAGGCTGTCTGCTATGCTTGATTTTCAGAGGCTGATGTTTGAATTATGGAACAGTAAGTATAAATATCTTGCACTGTGAAGAACATCTTCCAAATGAAAACATCAAAGCAGCCTACAATTATGAATTAACTCAGCTAAAGCTTGTTCCTAAAAATTTGTATTACTGTTTCTTACAGTACAGTAAGCTCAGAGAGAGGTACTGAGATGATACTTAGAGAATAAGAATTTTGCTAAACTGTTTCCTGGAAGGCAAGTGAACTGCCAGACAATGTAATTCTCCTTTAGCAAAGCTTTTACAATTGGATTGCAAATACTTATTTAGCTAGCCTGAATTAGCAAGCGGTTCCAATACGAGGCTTGAAAAGAGGTAGGAAAAAAATATTATGTTACTCCTACATCTCCTCCTTTACAGTGTAGTCATGCTTTGAATGGTCTAGACAGCAAAGCTGCTGACTGAGAAAGAAAATACAGAAATGGCTTATTTCAGCCAGAACTTAGCACCTATGATATCCATAACTTAGCTGTTTCACTTTGTCTTGGTTACAAGAGCTCTAAGCATGGGGCCAGACTTGTGTATCTCTTCATTTCCCCTTGCCATCTCCCTTAGTGACACTGCAAGACCACCTGTCCCACCAA
This sequence comes from Balearica regulorum gibbericeps, assembly GCF_011004875.1. Lineage (NCBI taxonomy): Eukaryota > Metazoa > Chordata > Aves > Gruiformes > Gruidae > Balearica > Balearica regulorum. Next base: position 70,626,021 of record NC_046184.1, read on the forward strand.
GCCTTCTGTGAGCTGCTATAATGCTGTTCATTGACCTTTGTCCCTTCCATAAGTGCATAGCATATGCACTGGCTTACTGCAACATTCTGTACTGTTAAATGGATTGACTGAGCACAGTCCCAGTGCAGGATTTTGGAACATGTGCACACTGTATTTTCCCCTCTAGATTAGTTCCCTATATTGCATGGACTTCCCCAGCTACGTCTTTACATCTTTCAGCCTAAACCCTGAATATGTATATATTTTCTGAGGGATAACTTTAGCAACAGTATATTCTGAGAACATTTGGGTAGAAACTGAGGAAGCATTTCCTTTTCTTGGATTTGTTTTTAATAATTTCTTCAATTGTTGTCCCTTTGGTTTTGCAGTGGCTCCGCTTTTCAGCGAAAACACTGACTACTGAACGTTCGTCCTTTCTTCTTCTTATCATTCTCCTCTCTATCTGGCCAGCACTACCATCTTTTTCCTTTCAAAAGACAGAATGGGACCTGAAGACTGAGGAACAGAGAAGCTATTATAGCAAAGATGAAACAATTTTTAATATTCCTTATCGGTTCCATCACTCTGTGGTTGGTCCGTGCCGTGCCCTCCACACAGATGGAAAGGCTCCTGATGGCCTAACTTGAATGCAGATGGCATTAGGAACAGTGTTCTCAGAAGAGTAAATCCTTTTGAGATCCTAACACTAAGATTAAAGAAATGATCTTACATCTGACCTCACCTGAAGAGATGGAGAAAAAAAGGTACAAATCCCACCACAAGGCACACAGTTGGACTCTGAGGTAAGACTCCTATTTCCCTTCCTATCAAGCTTCCATGTGTTATATTTCTCCTGTTAAACCACTCCTCTTCCTTGCTGCTGTCAAACTCCTCTTCACACTCTTCGCTGTTCCTCTGCAGCCCATTTCCCTGTCTAATCCCCTTGGCCTCTGTTCACACACAGACACAATCATACCGTGCCCACCCAACAGAGGAGTGTCTGTGGTCCAGCACTCACATTCCCTAGATCTATGTTACAAGAAGTTGCATGAAACTAAAAAAAATACGGTCACCTGCTGTGAAAGGCTGATCTACAAAGGGCTCCTTGACGTGAAGCACACTGTTCTATTATTTGTAAAATATGATTACATCTGCCTTTTATCTTTCATCTTGTTGCTCAGTGATAATTGACTGCTCAAGGCTAGCACTCAGTTGTAATTATTCCCCTGGTGAAAACACAGCAACATGCTCTGCAATTGCTCGCACATATCTGCACGCAGCATCCGTAACACATCATCCTTCAGCAAACAGCTATTCCTTTTTTTTTTCCCCCCTCTAAATTAGCTGTACAAATTAGCAGGGGACATTTCTCCAAAGAAAAACTTAACAGGAGTAGAGAGCACCAATGTGCCTACAGATTACACTGAATGTTTCACCATACATTAAAATATCTCATATTCAAGGCCCGCTAACAAAGGGGCTGCCCTGCTGCTGTCTCTTGTGGCACCTGGAGATTTCCACTTACCTATTTAGCCAATTTATTTTACAGAATTGAGCATGTAGTAACTTCTTCAGCGCTGTGTCCACAAAGCTGCCAGGTACAAGCTGAAATAACCATCAGTAAGTCACCTCACAGTAGAAGCTCTCAGCTAGATCGTTAGTGTACTAATAAATATGTAAGCAGCTCCACTCAGTGGCAAGAGAATGTATTTCCAACTATGATACCTAACATGAGAAGAAAGGAGTCTTTGGAAATGTAAATATGTATACTAAACACTCTCTACTTAATTCAATATCTGCATGATTTATTTTAATCGAAGCACTAGAATCATGACCTTTCACTAGGATAGCTTTGTTCATCGTCAGCAACAAATTCTGAGAAAATTCAATCACTGGCTGTGGAAAGATGTTGTTTAATCAAGCAGACACTCTGAATTATAAATGGTAAGTAAAAGAGAGTCTTTCCCAGATGCTTTATAACCTATGATCGACATACTTGTTATTCTGTACAGTAATGGGGTGAATTACTCTGTATGATTACAAGGCTCTGATTATTTCCTGACAAGTTGGGGTTGAATATTTATTTAGCACTACAAGACATTTATTTGGACAATAGACAAATATGAAACTCTGAATAAAAAAGTTTTTAATGACATTTCTTTTCTTCGTTACATTATTGGAATCTGATACATAATCACCTTGGCTAAAACAATACAACTCATTATTAACTCAGTATTTTTATTTTAAGTGTGCTAGGCTTTCATTTGTAAGTAACTACTTTTTCCGTCTTTTCTTCTTTTTCTTGTACCTTCTCTAGACTTTCTTGAAAAACAGGCCTGTTTCACAGTTCCTAGCTTCTCTAACATCTCTTTATTAAAAGTAGCCTAGCTTGAGCACACAGAATTAGTGTATTTCTAAATCGAAGATTCTCAAACTGTGGGGAATAAACATAGGCAAACAGAGACGCTAACAGGGAGCAAAAAGGAAGGCAATGGCAGGAGAAATGCCAGAGGAGCTGCAGCTAGGGCTAAAGGCTGTCAGGCTCCAAGGGAGGGAAACAAGAGCTCTGAACACAAGCAGAGGAAGCACATCTGATAGTAATGACCCCATTTGGATGTTGCTCCCCAGCAAGAGCTCGCTGACAATGCTGGATCAGTTCAGCATCTCCTTTTGCTCTTGCTCTGTATGTATTTGGCCCCTTCCCTTCTCATCCTTGGTCTTGCTTCTGTTTGAAACACTTCCTCCTGAACACACTTATTCCACTTGCAGTGGCTCCACGGCAAAGTGTTTCTCCTTCCCCAGCCGCAAACGTGCTACGTGGTGGTATGTCCCCTCTCCACTCTCAGTTTAAGAAACACTGCATTAGAAATTTCTAGTTGGAGTTGGGTAGAGAGGCAGAACGTACCCTGGAATGTAGCAGGAAAAAGTCTAAGGTGGCTGCTAAACAAACTCTCTGACTGAATTATGCATGATGTATCCCGAGATAGGCCTAGGACAAACGTCAGAGACTTTCAATTACTATGTTCTGTCTTGGTATTAAAGATTTTAGAAAAAAATGTAGATACCTTCATTTTCAGTATTATTTCTGTATGTCCTTAGTCATGTTTCCCAAAGATAAGAAAAGTCCCCCCTGCAATTTAAGAATGATATCCTTCTGTATCACTCTTAAATCTAGACTCTAAAGGCCTAATTCCTATATTTCTTGTCCAGACATGTGGCTGCACTATTACTCTAGGTAGGAACAGAAACACCTTCAGCGGGTGGGATGTGAAGACAGGGAGGCTGGGGCTGGGGGAAGTTTCAGGCTCCAGCTGGGAATCATTCAAGCACCTACTGCTGGAAGCAGATACGGGCACTGTGTGGCATCAGAGCTCATGTCATCTCCTACATGCTTGTACTAAGTCCATCTACCAGCAGATTTATAACTTCTATAAAACTGGGCAGTAGCTGGTAACAGTCAATGCACAGGTTTCTACCCACTACAGTTGTTCTTCTCTGGATGAAACACAGCAGTCAGCGGCAGGATGACTAAAGTCTGCCTGGGTCCCACAGTAGGTATCAAAGTCCCTTTTTAAGGATGTGGCTTTAGTGACACCCATCATGTTTCTTACTAGAATTTTCATGTTCCTGCATCGTATGAAAAACATTAATTCATAATACTACCCTATAGTTTTGCTGGGCCTAGTGGGATTTTTAATATGTCTAGATTTTATAGGTTTGACATCTCCATGATTTTTTTTCCTTTTCTGATTTTCAGCTACTTACTGGCAAATTGGAAATATTTTTGCCTCTGTCTGCCTGTTATAGATTTTGTGTCTTCCTAAGTGGATGTCATATCTTTGCTTTGTGCAGGTGGAAAATCACGCTCCAATTTAATAGAAGACAACATCAATCAAAGCTATGAAATCATTAAACATAAACTTCCCTAAACATAATCTTCCCAAGCAGCATTTCTAACTAGGAGACATAATCCCATGTTTAGACTACTTTTAGGAAAATGTAAACACAAAAGTAATAAATCTTTTGTTTACTCCAGTTTTAAATATAAACTTAGATAAGGGATCTCCACCTATCTTTCCCCCTAGTTTCTGCCTCATTCCTATAAATGTACTTTTTGGTGTGCAGTGGGTCTACTGAGAATCAAAACAGATATACATTTAGGAATGAAGAAAAAAGGAATAGGACAAACAAGAGAACATACATGTAAGGTTTAGAACATTAATATACCATGACATTTTGGAAACGCTGCTATAATATTAACTATAATAAAAATGCATTTGACTTTTGCACTCTGAAGTTTTAGCCACTCTACTGAATAAAAATATTTTATACATTAAGGTCTCAAACTATTCCTAAGGATGGGATAAAAATACATCTCTCAGTCAAAAATAGTTTTATCAACAGAAACACGTTTTGGGAATTCTATTTAAATATGACTTTTAATGTTAATTTAAAAGCTTTCAGCAATGCATGTGAATTCCCCGTGATTATAATCTGTAGCCTGAGACTTGACAGATTCAGCTATAGGCCCACGTCAAATCACAGTGAGAGACTGGTATCACTGTTAGAAAAAAATCTAGAAAATCTCAAAGATACTGAAAAGGTCTACATGGCGATATGTGGCTGTGCGCGGAAAAACTTGAAATGTCAGTTACAGCGGTAGTATGCATGAAAATGGGTCATGAAATTACGAATTCATTAGGAGTTAACTTTTGAGAACTCTGGAGTAATAAATTAAATACCAGAAGGTCAGAAACCGAAATTTGGTGCCTAGCCTTTAAAGAGAAGCTGTGGAAGAGTGAAGTTATCTTAAACTTCAATTATCTATTAATGATTTAAATGCTTTTCCTAGTTACAGAATCACAGATTGGTAGAGGTTGGAAGAGGCCTCTAGAGATCATCTAGTCCAAACCTCCTGCAGGATCACCTAGAACAGGATCACATCCAGGCAGGTTTTGAAGATCCCCAGAGAAGGAGACTCCACAATCTCTCTGGGCGGCCTGTTCCAGTGCTCTGTCATCCTCAAAGTTTTTCCTCATGTTCAGATGGAACTTCCCGTGTTCCCGTTTGTGCCCATTGCCCCTCGTCCTGTGACTGGGCATCACTGAAGAGTTCTAAGACTTGAAAAAGGAGATGAGTAACTGTCAACCATTCCAATTTTTTACCCTGTTGAAGGAAGACAAAGACCACTTCCCTAATTTTTAAGTAAGGCTGTTGACACATCTTCAATTGCCATCTTTAGATGCTTCTGAGGGCAAGCCTAGACAGTACGGTGAGCATGGCTCCCTCATGTTTTACACAAACCCAGGTGGGTGCTGCTATGCACCCCAAGATCCCTGTGTCCCCTTCGGCCTGCCTTCCCCAGCTGGAAAGGCTGACCGGCTCCTGCAGAGCTGGGAAGGGAGCTCACTCTGCAGAAACTGCCGCTCTTTCTTTCGCAGGATTCATTCGCTGCTGGCTCAGGAGCCTGAGGAGGGCAGGGGGTACCCGCTGGGCGCGAAGCAGTGCCCGGGGAGGCGCTGGGCAGGAGCATGCCAGCGCTGCCATCCATCTGTGTGAAACCTCAGCTATTGACAGGCAAGCACAAGGCTGGGGCGCGCAGGGAGCTGCTGCAGAAGCGCTCCTAGTCAAAATAAAGGAGCGCCGGGGAGTCTTGGGCCCTATCCCGGGGTCAGCAAAGTGTCCCGTTCCTTCAGGAACCGGGACGAGGGAAGAGAGCGCGGTTATCCGGCGGCAGAGGCCGTTACGAAGAGTTCAGCATCGCCAGGGTGCAGGAGCGCTGCGGGCGCAGGGCAGGCCGACGGCCCTCTCAGAGGCCGGGCACACGCTCGGCTACAGACAGGCGTCATCCCGCCTACCCGTCAGGGGCACGCCGTGCGCCTGCGCACCCGTCGCCTGACGTACTTCCGGTCCGAAGCGTTTCTGTGGCGTCATTTCCTGCCCCGCCGCCGCAATTGCCGTTTCCTGCCCGGCCGGAGGGGACTCGTGTCCCTTGCCAGGCTCCGTGCCCGCGCGCCCCGCCGCCGCCCCGCGCTCCCTTTCCGCCTCCGGGGCCGCCGCCGCCGCCATGGCCATGAGGCAGACCCCGCTGACGTGCTCCGGGCACACGCGGCCCGTGGTGGACCTGGCTTTCAGCGGCGTCACCCCCTACGGCTACTTCCTCATCAGCGCCTGCAAGGGTGAGCGGGGACGGGGAGACGGCGGCTCCCGCGGCGCCCACCCCCCTGGTTTAGTCTGCCCGGCGGGGGTGCCTTCGCGCCCCGGGGGGTGTGTGGGGAGCGAGGGGTGGGCCGCGCCTCCGCCCCGCTGCTCGTAGGCCGCGCGTCGCCTTCCTGAGGGGGGTGTTGCTGGGGCGGGCGGGAGGGGGGCGAGCGGCCGGTGCGCGCCGGGGCCGTTGTGCCGGGGAGCCCTGTTCGCCCGGCGAAACGCTGGCGCTTGTTGGGTAATAGCGGCTTACGGTGTTACCGAATGAAAAAAGGGAGCGCACAGCTGGTTTTCGTGGCGGTTAATGAGCGGGTTAGCCCTGGGGGGGTATCGGCCCGCATTCGCCCAGTTTGGATCCGAGCTGGGGGAGGAGCGGAGGCGGAGCCTCGAAAAGGTTTAATTCTAAAAGTGCCCGTTTCTGCTGTCTGTGCACATGGGCTGTAGATTACAAAGTGAGGTCCCGTTTACCCAGGGCAGCTGCCTTGCTGGACATAGAATGATGACGTCCACCTCCTTTCCCATGAGAAGTCTCTTCTCATTGTGTGAATAGCGTTTCCCCTTCATACATGTATGTGTTAATCTTACGTATGTATTTGTAAGTTTAAAAGGATACTGTTTTCTGTCCTGCAGCGCTTCCAGTTCAGCTTTACATCTTCATGATGGGAGGCTTCTTTGATAGCCTCCCAGAAAAAAATAATCACAGGAACGGCTTTCTGTTTGATTTTTACAACAGCTCTGTATGTGTTTTAAATATATCTGATTACAAACACAAGACTTGCTTCTGAGTACCGTTAGTCTGAAAATATTGTTCCAAAGTAAAAAACCAAACCTATCCTGCCTGAAGAAAACATGAGTAAAAATTAAACCTAAACAAAGTGCTCCTTTCTATCTCCCATCTGGCTTAATGCAAACCTAAAGAAAACTTTTATCTCATTTGGAGTAGTAATTTAATCTGTATACAGTTTTAGATGCATGCAGCAAGTACAGCTGCATATCTAAGCTCTTCAGCTAAACTCTTTTACGAAGAATAGGTTCATCGAGTGTGCGGTATTTCCAAGTGCTGGTGCAAGGGAATATTTTTTTTAAAACAGCTTCCTTTTTTTATCGTGTTACCTGAATATTGTTTTTGTTTTTGTGAAGATGGTAAGCCTATGCTGCGTCAGGGTGACACAGGAGACTGGATTGGCACATTTCTAGGTCATAAAGGTGCTGTTTGGGGTGCCACTTTGAACACAGATGCCACTAAAGCAGCTACAGCAGCAGCAGATTTTACAGCGTAAGTGATTAACTGTCTTTGAAGTCTGTATTTTGATTTTAGTCTATAGTGCTCTTTGGTGACATATAGCTGTAGTAAATAACCAATTCATTTGTTTTTCTTTAGTAATTGTTAGCTTATTCATAGCTAGCCAAATTAAACCCTAGACTTTTAGGTTCTTGAAAGCAGCAGTTAATTCCATCATGATGAACAACTATGATTGCTTCTTGGTAAATATACTTATTCTAGCAAACCAGTATGGTAATTAACATTTCTGTGCGGCTCTAATCTCTGATGCTGTAGTTATAGCAGACTTGAAAGAGTCATTTTTATTTTGCTTCTACCAGCTAGCCTCATCTTATTACAAGAAAACTCTTGTGAAAATTGTAATGAATTGTTTCTTTGATGGTGTGTGTTTGTGCTGTTTGCAGCATTTATTAATATTTGGCAAGTTGAATCTTCTTAGTAGAGGGTAATCTCTATTAATAAAGTTCTAGAGAAGAACTGCCATTGTCTAAAACTAAAATGCTAATTAGTCTGTGTTATCCTGAAGAGGAGAATGAACGAAAATGGTGGGATAGTACAAAAAAAGCTTTAATAAAAACATATAAAGTATTCTCATTGACTAACTGGGTTACAACTTGTAAGAATGTAGCATTTATGATAAAATGTTATGATGGTGTCGGGAAAGATTGCTTACACAGTAATCTGACCGTACATGTTGGTTTTGTCCTGATCCTACTAAAATATAAATGTTTTCTCTTGCCGTTTAGCAAAGTGTGGGATGCTGTGTCAGGCGATGAATTAATCACATTGGCTCACAAACACATTGTCAAAAGTGTGGATTTTACACAGGTATGAAAAACCTTTACACAGGTGTGAAAAACCTTTACCTTATTCACCAGGGAAGTAAGCTCTTGAGTATGTTTTGCTGTTAGTTACTTTCCTACTCTTTATGAGTGAGTCTTAACAGGCAAATAATCTAACATACCATTTTAAGATTGTAGCTTAAATGGAGTAAGTGTGTTAGAGGGTGTCTGAGAGAAAGAACTCTTATTTTAAGACTCACGGTTGAAGGCTGGTATTTTGATTCAAAATAGAGTTGACCCTTTATAACTTCTGTTTCAGGATAGCAATTATCTGTTAACAGGTGGACAAGATAAACTGTTGCGTATCTATGATTTGAGCAAGCCAGAAGCAGGTGAGTGCTTTTAGAACTGATTCTTGTTTTTTGGAGTTAAATAAAAGTTCTAAAATTAAAAGCTACTTTCTGTTATGAATCACAAAAGACAAATTTGAGGATTGTTTTACAAGTGTAGTGTCTATAACCTTTTGTTATAGTAAGATAATCTGTATGTTTTAAGTTTACGCTTTTACAAGTCAATTAGAGTTTATGTATAATGGTCTTCAAGGATAGCATGTTTCAGTTCAATGCAGACTCATTAGAAGTAGGTCTAATTAATTAAAATTTATTCCTCTGAAAGAAAAAAGACTCCACATATTTAAGTGTGTTTAAATTCTTGTTGATACTGAACTACTGATGATTGATATGAAGCTAGAGAACCTTGATGTTAAACTAGCGAAGCCTTTCAAATTTTGGCAGTCAGATATCCAGTTTACACTTATGTTCCTGGAATAAGATCTACAAATAAAGTCCTAAGTGCTTGAAGTAATTTTACAGTTTCTAATAAATGGAAATCCATATAGCCTAACAAAGCCCCCAAACTGCTACATGACATTATTTCATTTTCTTACATGTATCAAAATATTTGGCTTTATTTTAAGAACCTGACGTTGTCAGTGGACATACTTCTGGCATTAAAAAGGCTTTATGGAGCAGCGATGACAAACAAATTCTTTCAGCTGATGATAAAACTGTCCGGTAAGAAAAAGTAATTTTCTGTTTTCTAAGAAGCTCACTTTTATTTATTGTCATAATCTATGTGAGAAGACAGTTACGGGTCTTTTTGTAAAGGTTGTAAGTAACACAGGTTATTTGATCCTAGATTATTACAGCTGCATGCCTAATACAATTCTCTTCTGCTGTTAGAGATATAACTTTTGTAATAATTCTAATTTACCCCATAAACATGTCTTCCCTGATAAGAAGAGGTGGTCTTTGAGAACTGTGTAATAGAATGAATTTATACCTTTCATAATCCTAGATAAGATTAATTTATAGATGAGGTCTTGTGCGTACACATTGTTCTGAGGTATTTCTGCCTTGTCTTCTACAATCCAGCCTTGAAAGATGCACAAGGCACAGACTAGCCAGGCACTGGGATAAAAGGCTGGGAAGAGTATACGGAAACAGTGCTCTGTTGATAGACATAACCCTCTCTCTCTGTCATGCTGACAAGTTGAGTAGGCTTTAGTGTTTTTATAAGATGGCTCATCGAGTCATGGTTAAGTGTTTACTTTATGCCCAGTTGGTAGGAGATGTGCTGAAACCTGGACAAACCTGGCTGCTGGGGAGATGAATTGGCAAAGACCCTTCCTCAAACTGTTGCCGCCCAGAAAAGATGGGAGATGTGCCTAACTGGTTCCTCAGCTTTCTGGCTGATATGACCAGTGTCGTCATCTGCCTAGCTGTCTCATCACTCTTAGATTTATGGCACACAGGAGAAAGAAATAGAATGGTCTTTTCTGCTTTGTGGAAGCAAGGATGGGAGAGTGAAGTCACTAGTGCAATTTCCCTGTAGGCTTCTGTTCAGCTCCACTTCTTTTCAGTTTCTTAGTGTTCAAGATAGGCAAGAGCCCAGATTTGTTTATTTTTCTCTGAATTAGCAGTCAGCTAATGAACAAAGATTCTTAATTGTTCTGCTATGACAAGTTGATTTCTTTTCTGCTTAGATAGCTCTTGCACCCCTAGATAAAAAACTGTATTATCTTAAATGAATCTGTTCTTCGTATAAAGTGGCATTTAGTACCTCTTTGCCTTGTGAGGTAAAAAGACAGAATGGAATCTTCAAGCCTTGCTTCTAGAAAGCTCTATTGCTCAGGAGACTTGCAACAAGATTTTTAGTCTCTGAGAATCCTTGAGTAGTTAAATGGTATGTGTGCCATTTAATGTTGTTGCATTAAGCTTCAAAAGTCGCAGTATTTTAAAGTAAGCATGTCTTAAAACTTTGCCTTGGTGAGAATGAAGATAAGGATGCCACTGAAAATCGGAAGTACTTGTGGAATCAAATCACGTTGTTTGTTAGGTTGCTTTTTTGATCCAAATCTTGCCATGGACGGGAAGTGAAAATTGTTTGATTTGCTGAAGTAATCTGAGAGTCTTTTTTTCCTTTTTGTTTCCTCTTAAGCCTCTGGGACAGGAGTACCATGACTGAAGTGAAGGCACTAAATGTTGCAATGTCAGTGAGCAGCATGGAGTATGTTCCAGAAGGACAGATACTTGTGATAACCTATGGGAAGACTATTGCTTTTCATAGTGCAGAAACGTAAGTCCAAAACACAGAATTTTCACAGGTTGAGTAATGGGCTTGGTTATAGGTAAAAACTGACTGTACAAGGCCAAAATCACCAAGTTGTCAGAACTGGCATTAGTGGACATCTTTGCTTGCCATCTTGTCAGAGTGTGAAACAACTACCCTCTTCTAAAATAATGAACCCTAACCTGTCTATAAGATACTAGACTGTAAAAGTTCAGTACCATTTTCGTGTTTCACACTGATTGTAATTGTGGTGAAATAAGTTTCAGCCAGGGTTCATTTCAGTGCTTTCCAGAGAACTAATTATTTATACCTCTCTATGATATCTTAAGAAAGCAAGTTACACACTTAAACATATTCCTGAAAGTAGCTCTGAATGTGTGAGCTTTTGTTATGCTTATTCTGAACTCATTTCTAACTTGATGAGCATGATTTTCAAGTATTAAAACTTGTTTAAGAAAACTGTGTGTGGGTGTATTCTATTTTTCTTAAAAGCAGTTGTGCTTAGTAGAATCACAGTTTCTTTGCTCTCAGGATCTTTTTTTAATGAACTTTGTTAACAAACTTTTCTCCCTCAGTCTAGAGCAGATTAAGTCTTTTGAAGCACCTGCTACAATCAATTCTGCATCACTTCACCCTGCAAAAGAATGTTTGGTTGCGGGTGGTGAAGATTTTAAACTCTATAAATATGACTATAATACAGGAGAAGAATTAGGTATGTTTGTCTTCTATAATCAGAAATGAGTTCTGAAATGGGTATTAGATTAATGAAGTAATGACTAATAAATGAAACTCATGTATTCATATAAGGTCTTAGTATAGCATGCTGTGCAAGAGGATGAAAAGGTATATTATCAGTTAAGCATTTCTTCCTGTCTCATTATACCTAACATAATTCTTTTAGAACTAATTAAAGCCACCATTAAAGAGCTTTCTGTGCCTATTTAAAAAAGTCATTCTGTATTTCTGCAATAGCAAGCTGTGTGTTAACTTCAGTGTCATACTATAGCATTCATTAGATATGTCTAACAAGTTGCAGCTACTTGTTTTTATGAAAAATGTGATATGTTTGTATTCTTGTTAATGTTGGCCCAATATATTTTAAAAAAGTGTATTTTGAAGTTTGTCCGTTGATCCTGTCCTCGTTAAAATTGTATATATGTGGACTAAGTGGTTGAAGGAACAGAGCATGTGTACTCCATGCTACTGGCTTGCTTTGTAGTTTTGCCTTGAATAAATAAGCGCCTGTTTTCTTGCAGTTAGTAAAACATTAATATGTTATCTAAATTTGAGATTGCTGAGATACCATTTAATAGAAGCTTTGTTTTGCATTGGAAGTTAAATACTAAGAAAGTGCCCCCCATCAGTATTTGTTGTCTTCTGACCAGTTTTTAGTAATTAATTTCAGTTGTTGACTGAAATTTGAAATGAACGGTCTTGATATGTTCCCTTATAGAATCTTACAAGGGACACTTTGGTCCGATTCACTGCGTGAGATTTAGCCCTGATGGAGAGTTATATGCAAGTGGCTCTGAGGATGGTACACTAAGGCTGTGGCAGACAACAGTAGGGAAAACCTATGGTCTTTGGAAATGTGTAGTTCCTGGTAAGTGCGTGCTTGTGCTTGTTCCTGGTGAAACCTGCCTGCTCTATGCGCACTCTTTAAGCGGTATCTATCATAAATGGTAAACATCTGAGTTTTCTACAGTAACTACTGTCTTCCGAGGGTCTCTATATCCACTCAAGTCTGTTAGATTTAAGGATTTACTTTTGTAGCTGTCATGTAAGCAGTTAACTTTAAACCTGTAAGTTTATTAAATATAGATGCTTTGTGGATAGTTAAGCAAATAGTCTGGTGTATTTTTATGTTATAGAGCAAGAAATAAGAAATGCCACTTTTATAAATCTTGAATATAAGAATCTCTATAAAGAAGTGTGAATGATAGGCTTATTTTATATTGTACTTTGGTTCCGTAAATTGGCGGGAGATGGGTCAGAAGCAATGTCTAGAAGACTGCAAGTGAGTCTCCAGTCATGGAATTGCTTACCCAACTCTTTCTCCTCAACATTAAGTGGAAAATTTTTTTTTTTTATTAAGGTGGGTGGGGGAAACTAAAGGTTTTGACTGTTTTTTCTCCTTCCTCTCTACAGAAGAGGAGAATGCAGAAGCAGCCAAAGCAAGGACCACCCTTCCAGGAACTGCAGAGGAGGAAATAGGTAATGCACTGAACTGCCATCTTCAACTCAGCTAAGTGTTAAAGATCAGTCAAGATGGTACCATTCTTTAGTATGGAACAATTAGTTTTCCTCAAGTACCTTCTGGCATTTTTCACTCTTCTCAAAAGATCTTTGAGTGCATTTTCCTGAAAAGGATTGTGATAAGTGTCAGACTAGTGACCAGGGCTGTGCAGACTGAACAGATGGCTTAGAATAACTGAATCAGGTTAAATGGGAAAACAAACTGAACTGATCTTTAAGTAATCCCTGCAACATTTATTTGGTTTATATATCTAAGGTGAAGTTAAATAATACCCCTTTTATTTAATTGCAGAAGAGCTTGCCTCTGAAAACTCGGATTCAGTGTACAGCTCAACTCCTGAAGTTAAAGCCTGATTATTGCAACTGTTACACAGCATATGGACGTACAAGACTAAATCAAGTGAACAGTGATAAACAGCAGCCTTCCAGAGTGCGCTCTCTACATAAGGCAAAGATGGGCAGTAATTGATGAGAATGCGGTGGAACTGGCTAGGTGTTGTCTGTAAGAGAACTGAGTATCCAAAAAAAAAAAAAGACAAGTAGTAGAGTTTTGCTATCTTTTTAGCATAACTGCTTACTGTCTTTTCAAAGAAGTGTGCAAGTCAAGATCCAGTCTCTCCAATTTCAATTAGACTCATTGTAGTGTGTTTTCTTTATTATGGAGAAGAGATACAATGACTTTTACCCATTTTTTTTCTCAACAGTTGGAAAATTTGGCTTTAGTTGGAAAGAAGGGATTATGTACTAAAAGTATTTGGTTTGGGTTTTGTTTCATTGTACTCTGCTTCTGAATGTTTAACTGTTTTCAGTTGTCTAAATAAAATGCCTCTCAAAATTTGTATCTTACTGTTGAGGTTTGTAGAATGGAAAAGGAACCAAGTTAATTATGTAATCCTTTCTAGCATTTTGGTTTTGTACTATACAGCGGGAAAGCAATAAGAATGTTTTAGTGTTGGTACAGAGGGTGGCAAGTTCTTTGATCTGTAAGCTTTGTGTCTTTTTATTCTTTAAAGTTTGAATGTAAACATGAGTCCCTAAAATCAAAAGCGGCGAAAAACTCCTAAATTAAACATGCTGCCTGAAGTATTTGGTTGTACATGAAAATCTTGGAGGTTGGCTATGAATCTGTGTAAAGCTTGGGTTTAGTCCTCCAGACTGGATAAAAAAGTTACTCTTTCAAGGTTACAAATGATATTTTCTTCATTAAAGAAAATATTGCCGTTCTTCAACTTGTCATTTCCTTTAATGTTATGCTGAAAGGTTTACATAATGTGTTCTGTATAGAGCAGAGCAAAGTCATACAGAGGTATATTTATTCATATACCTCTTTATTTTTTTTATATTCATAGTTGTCCTTAATGTTCTTTTTTTGTCTGTCCGTTACCCCCCCCCCCCCGCAAGAGTACAGTAATGCTATCGTCTTAGAAAATTGAAGCTAGACATTTGAAAATGGGTATACATTGAAACATGGGCAATTCTGTCCAAACATAAGAAAACACTTTTCCATTGTGAAGGGCACTCAAACACTGGAACAGTTTCCTGGGAAGGTTGTGAAGTCTCTGTTCATGAAGATGCTCAAACCCAAGTGGACATGTCCCAAGGGACCCTGCTGTAGCTGAGCCTGCTTGAGGAGAGGGCTGGACTTCGGTGGTAGACAAGAGGTCCCTTCCAGCCTCAACTGCTGAGTGA